>NW_027453889.1:0-127268 GCF_040206685.1 Ascaphus truei | reverse complement strand
AAGGGATAGGGAGAGAGAAGGAAGAGGGAGAGAGAGAAGGGATAGGGAGAGAGAGAAGGGATAGGGAGAGAGAGAAGGGATACGGAGAGAGAGAAGGTAGATGTAGAGAGAAGGGAGATGGAGAAGAAGGAAGATGGAGAAGGGAGAGAGAGAGAGAGAGAGAGAGAGAGAGAGAGAGAGAGAGAGAGAGAGAGAGAGAGAGAGAGGAGAGAGAGAGAGAGATTAGAGAGAGAGAGAGAGAGAGAGAGAGAGAGAGAGAGAGAAGGAGAGAGAGAGAGTGATGAGGGAGTGACAAGGAAAAGGGAGAGAGAAGGGAGAGGGAGAGAGAAGGGAGAGGGAGAGAGGAGAGAGAAGGGCGAGAGAGAGAAGAGAGAGGGAGAGACAGAGAGAAGGAAGAGGGTGAGAGAGAAAGGAATGGTTGAGAGAGAGAAGGGAGAGGGAGAGGGAAATGACGAGGGAGTTATAAGGGAGAGGGAGAGAGAAGGGAGGGGGAGAGAGAGAAGGGAGAGGGAGAGAGAGAGAGAAGGGAGAGGGAGAGGTTGAGAATGGAAAGAGAGAGAAGGGAAAGGGAGAGAGAGAAGGGAGGTCAGGTGTTCAGGATATCCAAGCTTCAACACAGATGCTTTAATCAGTCCCTGCTTCAGCACAGGTGGCTCAATCAGGGTCTCTGTCTTCAAACAAGCCTCTGTTTGAGCCACTTGTGCTGAAGCTGGAAAATCCTGAAATTCAGACATGTTTCGTGGCTTAAGGACTTGAGTTGAGCAGCCATGTGTTCAAATTCTATTATACTTTTTATTTACATTTGCATCTAGAGTACTCTTTAGAAGCGGTTTGTCTCACTTCAGAGTGGCTAGGATAGGCCGCAAAAGCCATTGAGGTTTACAGGGAAAAAAAGAGGCATAACAAACTAAGGCTGCCATCTCTTTATATCACAAGGTTACTCAGCAAACTTAACAGAAAAAACACAGAGAATACACAGAACTATGCAAAGAGCCTCCCACAAACAGGGCTGGTTGATGATAAACCAATGAATACCATATTTCAAACCAAAGAAAAATTAACATGTACAGTATTTAAAGTACGTGAATGTGACCGCAATCACCATTATGAATAGGTATATAGGATCAAACGACAGGTGCTCAAGGGGTATAGATATAATGTTTATCAGAGTTGATCAAAAAAGATTTGATCAGAAGAGTTCCCCTTATATACAGCACTCTATTGTCATTCGTATGGTAAAGGTAGACAACAATTGGTCTTGCAGTATATTACTGCAGATCTGTCAGGTTGGCCAGAATCACTGCGGATATCAGAAAATAATAAAATTTTATTAATTCTACATAGATAATTAAAAACACATATACATTATTAAAAATCCCTTTTTGTGGCTGATATGTAAATAGGATGAGGATTATTTGAATCTATTGCCATATATCATCATATCATGACTCTCAGAGTAATAACAGCAGGTCTGTAATTGATTTGCATGTGGCTAGCTAGCAAACAAATTGGTCTTGCAGTATATTACTGCAGATCTGTCAGGTTGGCCAGAATCACTGCGGATATCAGAAAATAATAACATTTTATTAATTCTACATAGATAATTAAAAACACATATACATTATTAAAAATCCCTTTTTGTGGCTGATATGTAAATAGGATGAGGATTATTTGGATCTCTTGCCATATATCATCATATCATGACTCTCAGAGTAATAACAGCAGGTCTGTAATTGATTTGTATGTGGCTAGCTAGCAAACAAATGTTGGCAAAAATCACAGTTTGAGATCATATCATAACTCACAGAGTAATAACAGCAGGTCTGTAAATGTTTTGTATGTTATTAACTCGCAGATAGATACTTGCAAAATTCACCATTCAAACCACAATCACTGTCTAACATATATACTGGTATTGCTGCTCTGAATAGATAATTTACAGGGCAACTCTTCTGATCAAATCTTTTTTGATCAACTGATAAACATTTACAGTATTTACAATCTTTATCAGAACTCTTATAGAGACAATAAAAAGTGGATATATACACACACACACACACACACACACACACACACACACACACACACACACACACACACACATTACAGTATGTGGGTGTGTATGTGTGTATATTATCTCTAGGGGTAGTTGCTCTGGGCTATTTCATACACAAGAGCCCCACAAACAGGGGTGGTTGAGCCTTTCAGGTACAGACACATCTCAAATAAACACTGATACCTTATGAATATTTCTCTATTAAACAGAAAGTAATCAGCAGCTTTGTGCTTTTTCAGTAACAGACCCTCTTTAATCACAGAAGATTCCCAGAGATAAAAAAATAAAGCAACTTACTGTATTTGAGACACACACCACTCGGTTAAACACTTTGAATTGAAGCCCAGGCCCATCTGACATCACATGATCAGTGACCAATTAGAGAATTTGTAGCAGAGACAAAAAAACTACAGTGCCCATGAAGCTTTGCTGCAAACTCATCCTGGAGTTCAAGAGTTTACAATGATTGATGTCTTACAACTGGGAGTGAGACAAATTGTAACAAAAACTAAATGTATCTATTCTGCTTATTGTAATGTCAGTGTGTGTGTCTGAGGTCCAGGGATATGTCATTTAATTGTGTGTGTGTGTGTGTGTGTGTGTATGTGTGTGTGTCATCTTAAATCAATCTATTCTTAACAAATAAAAATATTTTACATGTACTAATTCTCTAATTTCTTTTAATTCACTATGAATTGACTGAATTATTTTAGTATTTTTCTCTCCGCTCTTAATTATTGCTTAATTATATATTTTTTCATGTTTGTGGTTCTGAATCCACACATTAGGAAGTATAGACAGTTGCTTTCTTTCTTTCTTGCACTCTTGCACTCTTGCACTCTTGCACTCTTGCACTCTTGCACTCTTGTGGAGAGGGAGTGGCTCAGTGAGTAAAAGACACTGAATGGCACTGAGAGTTTGAAGCCTGGGGCCTGGTTCAATTCCTGGTGTCAGATCCTTGTGACCTTGGGCAAGTCACTTTATCTCCCTGTGCCTCAGGCACCAAAAACATAGATTGTAAGCTCCATGGGGCAGGGACCTATATTATATTATTATAAATTATATTATTATATTATTGAGCATTTCCCATTTTAAATGCAAAATTACTAACTAATATGTTTTTCTCCTTGTGCTATGAAATGCCTTATTTGAATCCAAAACTCATTGTATGAGGATAGACGCCATTGATTTTTCTTTCATTATTGCACATATGAATGTACAGCTGCAGCAGCAGCGGCCTTTATTCGAACACTTCACGCTGTGTATACTTCAGAATACCCATGTAGTGGCACGTGATCTCTTCCAACCTTCCCGCCTTATCACCCACTATCACTGCTTACTGAATAGCAGTAGGCATTAAGTGCTTGATAAGTGGCTTATGAACGCTTACTGCATAGGCGTGTGTGTGTGTCTGTGTCTATCTGAGGTACTGAGATACAGTAGGTCATTTAATTGTGTGTGTGTGCATGTACAAACTAAAAAAAAGTAACAGTGTTATTATAGCAATTACCAGTGTTACAAATATAGAAGTGCAAATAGCTAAAATGTAAGGAATCTACCGTTTTTTTTTAAAAAGGGGGGGACTATTCCATTGTGCATTTCACTTAATGTGACTTATTACCTTGCAATTAGATTTCTAGATATCTCTTGTATTTTCTAGGGTTACTCTTTGGGAGTATGTGTGAGAGCAAGAGACGGGTTGAGTGAAAGAAATAGAGTGGGAGTCAGGGTGAAAAAATGGAGAGAAGGGAAAGTGAGAGAGAAGGGAATGTGAGATAGAAGGGAAAATGAGAGAGAAGGGAGAGGGAGAGAGAAGGGAGAGGGAGAGAGAGCAGAGGTAAAGAGTGGTGTTTAAAGAGGGGGCAGTTTTAGTCGGGGAAGTAAGGCAAGGGTCATATCGAGAGAGATAAAGGGGGAGTGAGTGATAAAGGGAGAGAGAAAGGGGGAGAGAATGAGCTCTTAAAACAGGACTGCTTTAATGTTTTTAAAGCCTAAGAAATCAGATCAACATACACTGAAAATGAAGGATTTTTTAAAACCGATCGAATTGGCAGAACCAGACTGAAACAGCTTCGTACAAAGCCTTTTTAGATACAGATTGGACATGCGAGAAGGGCTTGCAGCATAGCAAACCATGCCAATTCGCATCTAGAGTGCTCTTTCGAAGTGATTTGTCTCACTTCAGAGTTTCTAGACTAGGCCGCAAAATCCTTTACGGTGTACAGGAAAAAAGAGACATAAAATACCAAGTCTATTTCAAAACAATGAATGCAACTTAAAGACTCAACATATCTGGCTGATGAATGCAAGGGTTAAACCTGGGAATACTATATTTTCAGTGTGACATGACCCTATTAAGATGCATTTCTCAAGGTTTACAAGTTACTGTATGGTTATTTTGCTGTTTAAAGTTTTTCTACCTTTTTTTGTTTAATTTCTTGAAATTACCTATGTACTGGTAGGAAGATAAATGTTTGAACAGGGGTTCTCAACTCCAGTACTCAAGCCTGTCCAACAGGTCAGGTTTTCAGGATATCCCACCTTAAGCACATGTGGTTCCATCAGGGGCTCAGTTTTCAACCAAGCCTCTGATTGAGCCAAGATATATGACACATATTACTAATGCAGGAATAAGTCATCAGAAATAGGCCCCTTGTTCAAAACAATATAACCATTTTCTCCTGGGATGTTGGAAGCATTAATATGCCTGATGACGCCATATGCTGGGCACAATGACCGAGATAGCAGCTGAGAGAAAGAGCAGAGAATGTAATAGTGTTTAAAATTGTTTCCCAATAGCTCAGATATAGCGATCAGTGAAAGAACAGTGTCCCATCAGCAGTGGCTGGACTGGATGTCTTGCTCACAAGTGCTATGTAATGTGGAAAAATGTTGCACACCAAAAATCAAAATAAATCTGAGATACTAATACCAGTGGGAGTCCAAGTGAAAAAATGGAGAGAAGGGAGAGTGAGAGAGAAGGGAGCGAGAAGGGAGTGGGAGAGGGAGAAGAGGTAGAGAGAGGTGATTAAAGATTGATTAGTTTGAGTCAGGGGAAGTGAGGCAAGGGTCATATAGAAGGAGATAAAGGGGGAGTGAGTGATAAAGGGAGAGAGAAAAGTTGAGAGATAAAGGGGGAGAGAATGAGCACTAAAAACAGGACTGCTATAACGTCTTGAAAGCCTAAGAAATCAGATCAACATACATAGACCTGAAAATGGAGGATTTTTTAAACCGATCGAATTGGCAGAACCAGACTGAAACAGCTTCTTATCAGCCGTCTACCACTGAGATGTATATTCTTTCAGTGGTAGAGAATGTATCATACCCTCCATTAGCAGTGTCTGATTACAATGGCTGCAGTGAAAGAAGTTAGGGTTAGGGTATCCTGAAAACCTGGCCTGTTTGCGGCTCTCGAGGACTGGAACTGTGCAGGCCTGGCTTACAGCATAGCAAAGTAGGCCAATTCACATAAAGAGAGCTATTTAGAAGTGGTTTGCCTCACTTCAGAGTTACTAGAATAGGCCACAAAATCCTTTGCGGTGTACAGGAAAAAAGAGGCATAACATACCAAGGCTGCCATCTCTTAATATTACAAGGTTACTAGATGCTCTGCAGAATTTTATAAATGCAGTAATTAATTGAAGCCAACTAAAGTGTCACTAATTTTAAATATCTTGGCATTTGGTTTCACTCCCATTTAAAATTTGAGTTGCATATTGATAATCTGACATCCAAAATCATTGCCAAACTGGGTGTACTTTATAGGAACAAATCCTCCCTAGGCCAAGGTGCATGATGGGTTAACTTTTGTATCTTACAGACATGCTTAAATGTAGTTAGTACTGCATTGCTGTGAACAGGACACATAGTGGAAAGTTACCTTAATTAAGAGAAACTCTCCAGAGTTGTATGGGATTCTCCTGGGCCCTCCCCTAGGTCATGCTTATAGTGCCAGCAACGCGACTGGCGAAGTGACGGGTGACGTCACCTGCGAAAGTTATAATTTAACTTTCGGGGATGTCGCTGGCGACATGGGCATTGATTGGTTCAGAGGCTGTCACATGTGGCGACAGCCTCTGAAAAATCTGATTTCCCCAGCTCCAAATTTTGAGTCGCCAGCGTTACTCCCGTCGCGTCGCACTTACTATAAGCGCTGCCTAACTGGGATGTATACTGAATGCCTGGATGTGTTCTCTGACACATTTGTACAGCAGAGAAATGTGCCAGACTCTCAACTGTGGCAAAGCTGATAGTATACTCAGGACTGCGTGCAGTAAAAATTGATCACATAATAGCAACTATTGGGAGTCCCCTGGTTGTTGATGACATCATGAGCGCTATCCTGAGTGTCATAGAATGCTGAAATATATCCAAAGCTATGTATCCAATAAATTGAGCAGAAAGAGATAGGGGAAACTGTCCAAGCATTGCTGGAGTCAGAGGTAATATGGACCGCAGCCAGTTTGTTCAACTATCTGGGCTGTGGAAATACCAGATGGGTAGTGTAGGGTGGCTGTGCACTGTAGAACCCTAAACACAGTAGTGCCACTGTTGGTCGCTGTCATCGCTGACGTAGTTACTTTGGTGGAACATATGCTGTGAAGTATGTATATACAATTATACCAAGGTACAAAAATAGGAGAATGAGAAAAGGAACATAGAGTAGTACGTCTTTGGCTAAGAGAAGAAGAAACCACTTGATTGTCTCTCTCTCTCTCTCTCTCTCTCTTTTTATATATATATAAAAATATAAAAAAGTGTAAAATGGGGGGGTTTGCGAGGTGTGAAATAGGCCTTGCAACACTACCATTTGAGTAAAAGTTGTGCCCTAAAAAAAATGTCATGGTAGGTGTGCTATGGGGTAGGGAGGGGGGCCTGATCCTTGCATTTGTCCTGGGCCCCAAGATTTCTGCTGGCGGCCCTACTGACAAGGGATTCCTCAAATTGGGCCCAGCAGAAGCTACTTCCCAAGCAAGCAATTGCCTTTTTATATTATTTGTTCTGCTTTTTACTATTATCAGTATATATATGTAACATCGCCAAAAGAAGGGTCGTGCGGTCACTGCTGTATTTCATCTCCTGTCTGCACCGCTGATAAGAGGCATAGAGGAATTTGTGAGGGCGGACCCTCGCTCTCGCAGAGGGGAGGGGTTTGATGTCTGTCTGTGTGTGTGTGTGTGTGAGAGGGAGAGAGAGAGTGTGTGTGTAAGAGGGAGAGTGTGTGTGTGTGTGTGTGTGTGTGTGTGTGTGTGTGTGTCACCCACCCTGTTTCCCTCTGTCTCACTTTCTGTCGCCCTCTGTCTCACTTTCTGTCACCCTCTGTCTCACTTTCTGTCACCCTCTGTTTCCCCCTGTCACCCTCTGTCTCACCCTGTCACCCTCTGTCTCACCCTGTCACCCTGTGTCACACCATGTCACCCATTTTCTCCCTGTCAACCTCTGTATCTCTCGGTATCACCCTGTCATTCTCTGTCTCACCCTGTCACCCTCTGCCTCACCCTGTCACCCTCTGCCTCACCCTATCTCACACACTCTCTGTGTCTCACACACTCTCTGTGTCTCACACACTCTCTGTGTCTCACACACTCTCTGTGTCACACACACACGCACACTCTCTCTGTGTCACACACACACTCTTAACAAGGACTAATTGTAGTATAATGTAATACAATAAATAAACATGTCAAAAACGAATGTTGTTCTTACTAGGAATTTATTCAATTTTTTTTAAAGCGGGCCTGGGGCGGGGCTAGGTGATGAGTAGATTTTTTTGTTCAGCGAGTAGATTTTTGGGTGATTTGTCAACCACAATATATATATATATATATATGTAAGGGGGCCACTCCCGGCTTCCCTGATGTTCCTTTGCCCCTTGCCTTACCCCTGTGGCAGTGGGGGAAGGGGATGGCGACTTTTCCCAGTTGGCGCCGCTATCTGTGCCGGCGCCGTCGGGGGCCCTGATGCTCGAGCATGCGCAGATAGCCACAGCGGCCATGTTGTGTTTGGTGCGAGGTTCGCGCAATACGCAGAGGTTGGCAAGGGTAGTGGTGGCCATTACAAGTGTACAGGAGATCTGGTAGGTTGCGCAGGTGCAGTTATGTGTAGCGGTGGCCACTACAGCTTTGCACAGGTGCAGTAGAGACCGCGCACACAGTCCCCATAGGAAAGAGGTTCTGAGTGGACTACATCCCCCAGCAGCCTCTGGTGAATGCCCTATGTTCCCTGTCACCTGCAACCAACCAGCCACTGAGACTTGCAGATTCTCTGCAGCAGGGAATTTGATACATTGTTTTGTGCAGTCAGGAAGCAGACTGGGAAGCACGTGAGTGAGTGAGACTTAGGGGACAAAGGGGGAAAGAAGGTGGGCAGAGAGCTGCGAGATTCTGCCCTAGGCCAGAAATCCCCAGGCTAGAGTTGAGGCCCTGACTTCCCACTAGTGAGGGTGGGTGGTCACAGGGACAGGCCCTAGTACAGGAACCTGTCACTTTAGAGAGAGAGAGAAGTGAAGGAAGCAGAGACTGTCGCAGCACCATTACAGAGGTTTAGGATCAGACCTCTTCAAGCACAGCAGCAACCAACCGGGTGGGATCGCCCTGGAAGGTAACCCTGACGTATCTTCACCGTCGGATCCTTTGCGAAGTCTGTTTGCAGGTCCTAGCGCTGGAGCGCTCGGCAGGTAACATCCATAAGTGCACCAACTATAAATCAGTACATAGTGGCTGTGCAGTCACACACACACATACCTTACTTTGGGGGTGGGGTTGTGGTGTGGGGAGTTGGACATGGTGTGGGTACACGGTGAGGGGTTGCATCCTGCGAGACACGTGAGTTACTGTGTCTCCTAGAAGAGAGACACTTAATGTATGACATGCATAGTTATGTTACTGTTAGAAAAGTCACTGTTCTTTTATATGCTGTGTGCGTGATATTATATTATTGTCCTGTGAGGAACAACTCCCGCTCTGCTTGGAGCCATCACAGGTGGAGGCGCTGCACCATATAGTATTGTTCAGGAGGATACACCCCAGGCTCTCATTGGCGGAGGCTCAGGCCTCCTGTGAGCCTCACAGGTAAAGCACCACACTGGGTAATACATATAGCTCCCCTCACATGCACCCTATCTGCGATTGGGTGGGGGAATATGGGTTACATATATATATATATATATATATATATATATAGTACCGACACACTTTATTCGAGTGTGGCCGGTACCGCAAGCCGGGAGATTTCCCGGCTTGCTAGTGGCCGCCCCTCGGCGTGCCGCGCGTCATAGACGCGCGGTCACGTGTCTTCGGGAGCGTGCGCCCCCTGCACTCGCGTCCAGGGGCTCCCCGAGGGAGCCCTGGTGTCCCGCGATCGCGGGACAGCGGCAGGGGGTTCCGGGGGACCCGGCGGACCCGGCAGCGGTAGGGAGAGCGCCCCGATCGGAGGGCGCTCTTCCGCTGCTTCGGCGCGCGCCCGTCACTCTCGGGCGCGCGCCAGGCTACTGCTGCGGCCAAGAACGGGCAAATGCTCGAATAAACTTGGCCGCAGCAGTATATATATATATATATATATATATATATATACAGTGGTTGACAAATCACCAAAAAATCTACTCGCCACACAAAAAAATCTACTCGCCACCTAGTACCAAACGTGTGCTGCTTGGGCCAATATTTACTCGCCCGGGGGTTAAATCCACTCGCCCGGGGCGAGCAAATGTATAGGTTTGTCGAACACTGTATATATATATATATATATATATATATATATATATATATATATACTTATTATTAGGCTATAACTGCAGCACTGATTATTGTGCTACCTAGTTCTTGTTGGTTCTTAATAGATTGCTATGAGGGATATTGTTATATGCACTTATGATATAATACACCTCATTTAGCAATCAGGACGCCACACTCCATATATTTTAGCACCCTCCCCATCAGTTACATATGTTGCTGGTACCATGGTTTTTTACCTCACTACTTCTTATTGGGACTCACACTGGTACTGTCATTTAGCGCATGAATATTTATTTTGTTCTAACAAAATTAACACAGTATAGGAAAATATGCATTTGTCAGAGGGAAAGGCCAATAATCTGGAGTCAGGTCACCCTAATGTATATTAAAAATAAACACAGGCCTGTCTGATACTCCCTGATATTATAAAGTAAAGAGGCCACTCTATAATAAATATTTACACAGGCCTTTTTAAGTCTGTCCCTAATAATCTGTAATCAGGAGGTCATTATAAGTGTTAAACAGTAGTGGTACTGTGATATTAAAGTGACAATCCCATACAAGTTTAATTCAGCCCAAATCCACACAATAATGTTAATAAATGCATTATAAATATCACATGACCATATGTATACTGTCTTAGTTCATGGCTGTGTTATTACATCATTACATGTGTAATTAAATCCGTGACATTCTCAGGCTCCCCCCTTCTGTGACAATCATACAGCCGGGCCGTTACATTGCAACACACTAATCCCGCCCCTAGTGACATCACCTGATCAGTAACCAGTCAGAGAAGCTAGCAGGCAAAGAACTACATTTCCCACAATGCACCTCGTGGAGTGTGGCTAGCAGCTACACCTTCTCTCACTAGTTTGTCTCCTGCGAGCTTCCGTACACAGCGTCTTGTTAGAGTGGGGCGTGGACATGTGTAAACTTCAATGGTGGGAAAATGAGACAGTTTTAGCTGCTAGCTGAGCAGTGGTACAGCGCTCTGTAGAAGGCGCTCTCAGTCGGGTGAGTGATTTTTCAATGTGTGTGTTTATTTTATTTCATTTCTCATTTTACTTTCACTTTAAGTACTGCATGCTTATTTTTTTCTGTGGGCATTTAGGGATTTAAGTGCTCCGTGAGCCGAGTCCTCCATTGAAGGAGGAGCTATGAGGCCAACCTATCACAGCTACTGTACCATCTTCAGTTGCTTTCAGTATACTGATTAATCCACGGCACAGAATATGCAACTTCAAATACATCTATCAACTGTCTATATGTTAAGCCCCCGGACAAGCATTTGCTTGTTAGTTATACACTAGTTTCATACAAGCACTTCACACAGGGGGCTTCAACTTAGGTAGTACTTGACCGGCCGGTCTGAGTGTTCTCATTTCCATATATTTCTTGCCTCTACACTTTATTTACATACTTTGTACTTATTACTGCAGTGTAGCATTTTTCCCCACACCTTAAGGTTCAGTTTATAAGAGCTTTGTAGGTCACCACTGCTCCTCATTTTAACCATTTATGTGTATGTGATTAATAAACCTTTATTGATACAATTTGTGTATGTTAGAGTGCTATTCAGGGGATTCTTTTTTTCTGTGTTAGTTTTCATATATATGTGTGTGTGTGTGTGTGTGTGTGTGTGTGTATATATGTATATATTTATGTATATATATTTGTGTGTGTGTGACCTTGGGCAAGTCACTTCATATCCTCTGTGCCTCAGGCACCAATGTCATAGATTGTAAGCTCTATGGGGCAGGGACTTGTGTCTGCAAAATGTCTCTGTATAGCGCTACGTAAAACTAGCAGCGCTTTAAAAGAACATGCTGTTATTATTATTATATATAAATGTGTATGTATTTATTTATATAGCACTATTAATGTATATAGCGTTTCACAGTAGTAATACATGTGAAAATCCTATAAATAACAAATACAAATATCAGGTCATGGGAATAAGTGATTTGGACATAAAAGTAACATTTCGGAAGTGTGGACAACTAATACATCTTGTAGATTGCCTTTACAGTGTGATGTCATTGATTCAGTAGATTGTGTGCAGACCAGGACTGCAGTACAGTGTCACTCACATGGATGACTTGCGTGGTAGAAGCTCAAGAACAAGTATGTCAAACTCCAGTCCTCGAGGGCAGCAAACAGGCCAGGTTTCCAGGATATCCCTACTGAAAACCTGGCCTGTTTGGGACCCTCGAGGACTGGAGTTTGACATGCATGCTCTAGACGGAGCACAGCTGTGGGTGGGAGGTGGATTTGCTTTGCATCAAATGGTTTGGAGCAAGGTTTATTGTATGTATTATCATAATAACAATGCAATGCTTAACTTTTATTTCAGGAGGGATGACTGCAGAACAGAAGTGAATATTGAAGCCATGTGTTCCTTTTCTTGCAAAAGAGAAAATTTGAAGGACAGTTGAACAGAATGAAAATTACTACACAGAGACAGATAAGCAATGTGTATATTTCTCATTTACCATTTAGTATTTGTCGTTTTATTGACTCCACACAATCCGGCTGCTACGGGTTTCACATTGAACATTTTCATCTCTACTCTACCCCTTCCTGTGATCTGAACCATGCAAGTTTTCATTGATTCAATACATCATGAGTAGAGTGTGGCTACAGTATGAAGTAAAGACCCAAGGACCACATCTACTACCATTCATAACAAGAACATGTGCAGTAGCGCACAGCTGCAGTTCTATGTGATTGTTATGAAAGGTTGAGGTGGTTCAATTCTATGAATCTGGTGTGGGATGGACCATGTTTGCATCACATGGTTTCATCTAGGCCAGTAGATTATATAACTCTCAGTACAGGTTACACATGGCATCAGTATTAGTGATGTAAAGAGGAGGAAAGCTTCAATGTGGAGAACAAAGCCAAGTAATGTTGAAGTTACTCCTTTTACCATTTACTTGGTCAGTCTGTACTGTCTACTCCCCACACAGCTGCTAAGGGTCTTCCATTTTAAATACTTTCACCTCCTATTCTGCACTGCTTTGCTGCCCATTATTTAGACATGCGTTCCAGTCATGTTTACCACTCTGAATCTCTCTGCAGTCATTGATTCAGCACATCATGGGTAGAGCATGGCTACAGATACAGAAAGCTTTTATTATTTTACCGGCTGATCATCCATAATATTGCATTAAAACATAGAATATCACTTAATTTCCAAAAGATTCAGTGATGCTGATAATGCAGAATCTCACAACATTTCCCATCATAATGCCATAATGCACCAGAGGAAGAAATAATCCTTGCTATATCTGTACATTGTGTGACGTATTACCTCCATGACCATTGATAGCAAGTACATCTTCTGTATAGAGCGGCTGTGTTATGATGCAGTTATTGATCATCATTGACATAATCACAAGAATCTTATGCAAAGGGAAATTGTCCGCAGCGAAGTGAGATGTGTGCCTGTTTTAAGTCCTCCAGCTTAACGCCCCTACACCTCCCACTACACAGACATACTTACTTATGCATACACTGACATCTGGCATACCTACACACACCCCAGGGCCACTTCCTTCCCCTGATGTCAGGGAGAGGATGGGCATGCAGAGTGCAGTAAGTCTCCACGTTACTCTGGCCAACAGTCTTGGCCTACCCCCAGCATCTGTCACCCACAACATCTGTTCCCTCCTTGTAAAGTGCTGAACTATCTCACCTGGGTCAGTGCTATAGCTGATCACAGTGCCCGATCATGATGTCACTGTGACAGGCAGCAGTGCAGATTGACCGGTCAATCAATGCAGTGCCGCACCATATGCACTAAATGAGATTTCCGTGCCCCCTGTCAGGTTACTCCCTGGGCAGTGACCCTGCTCACCCCCTCCCCTAGTTCCACCTCTGACCACAATTATCTCTCTTGGAGAGTGTAGCAAATTGGTGTTGGTGGAATCTCACCTCTGCCATGCATGGTCACAATCTGGGCACAGGACCCAAATAGTGGGCAATGTGGCACTTCTTACAGTAGAGAATAAGTAACTATATTCTTTACTTGTGTATTAAGGACCTTATTTGCATTAAAATTCAGTCCCCATGGGACCAAGACTTTCTGGCTTACTGAACAAAGTGGAATTGTTTCGTAGAGGGTGGAGAATTGTATTTTATCTGAAATTACCCCCTCTGCACAAAATACAAACAATTATACACATACATGTACCTTGTGGAAGTTGTTGCCCTCTATCTTCCTGTGGTCTCTCCCTGTTTCTCACCGTGCCTCCTCCCATTTCCTTGCACCTCTGCGTCTCCGCATATATCCCTATACTCAGAGCCGGCTCCGGTCAGTGACATGGGATGCCCAAATATGAGCATATCCATACATGGGCATCCATGCCACTGACCGGAGCCCACTCTGTTGCGGATATGGAGAGAGACTGGGAGATTTACATCCCCTTATAATTCATATGGTGCATAGTACCGGCACGTATTGTTTTACCGTTACTGTGTACCTTCCTACTTTCACACTGGTACAGTATGTGCTGCAGTGGGACTGAGAGGGATATATTGGTAACACATAGTTATTGTTGGGGGAATTCAATCCATTTTGAAAATAGTAATGCAATGTTTTATACTTTTTTTTTTGCAGTAATGAAGAATGAAAAAGTTCTGTTAAAATTGAATTGGAGGTGAACTGGAATCATCATCAACTCTGCACCAGTGTGAATTGATGTTCTTTAATGTTCTGATAAGGTACATGCAACATCTCTTCCTCAACCCCTACACCACTCTCTGCCTCTTGCCTCTCTCTCTCCACCTCCCTGCTAAGCGTATTAACCCATCTAATGTAATCCACATTCCATGTCTCACTTTACTCTTCACTTCTCACGTGCCCTCTGGAATGTCTGCTCTCTGACTAACAAGGTCTATTTGTACATGACCTATTCTGCTCTCATCATCCACCACTTCTCATTCCCCTCACCCCTGTCCTACTCGATACCTCAGCTTAATTGAACTCTCTCCTCTGACATCTACCCTTATCTCTAACCTCTCCTCACTTTCTGCTTAAACTAACTATCTTGTTAACTTTTACAATGCTATCATCTCCTCCTCCTCCCTCCTCCCTCCTCCATTATATATTTATATGCCCCTTCTAGGCTCTGACACACTCATCCCTCTAAGGCCATGATTATCATGGGCACATGCTTGGTCATCCACAGTGCGTGCGAGCGATGCAGAGCCGCCTCGGACCTCAGTGCAGGGATTGCTGCATACCCCAGCATCTGTCACCCACAAACAATACACACACTAATACTCCCCACAATACACACTATAATACCTCCTCAATACTAATCTCTCCAATAATATTATAGCTCCAAACACAATATACACAACACCCTTACACAAGATACACAATCTAGTACTCTCCTCTGCACCTCTACACACAATATAATACTCCCACACACACAATATACACACTACCCTCCTACCCCCATAAAATACAACCAATAATACACACACACTTTGTGGATGTTGGGACCAGCTCCCGGCATGCACCAGTGAAAGAGAGAGGCCCGCAGAAGCTCGGAAGAACTCCCTCCATCCGTGCCTTCCTCCGTTTCACATCTTCTCCCTGTCTCTCTCCCTCCCTTTCCTTGCATCTCCCTGCGTCTTTACGTATACCCAGTCAGTGACGGCTCTGGTCACGTGATGCCTTAATATGGGCTTATCCATATATGTTCATCCACGTCACTAATGTGATGCCCGCACTGTTGCGGAGCTGGTACTTACGACGCGCACTTATTGTTTTTTCAGTACTGCGTACCTGACTCTACCGGCCTACTTTCAACACTAGTACAATAAGTGCTTCACTACGAGTGAGTGGGGAATATTGGCATCACACAGTCACTGTTGAATATGCCATTCAATCCATTTTGAAAATAGTAATGCAATGTGGTTTTGTTTTGTTTGCTTTTTGCAGTAATGAAGAATGGATAAGTTATATTAAAATTAAATTGGAGGGGAACTGGATTCAGCATTTCATCATGAACTCTGCACTTGTGAGAATTTACCTTCTTGAATGCCCTGAGAGGTACACGCAACTTTAAGACTATAATCTGCTGTGCAAGCTTTCGTGCTATACCTCCCCCTCAGGTTTTGATTTATACATTTGCTCCCTCAAGTCATGTCCTCTAATATTTGAAAGCTCTCTCCTAGCATTTTCTCTCTACCACAGAACGTCATCCCAATGTAACCTCTCTCTTGTTCTCTCTGCTTGCTGTTTCCTCACTTTTCTGTTAAACTTTTCTAATTTCTCTAACTTCCACACTCCTGCTTTTATCCACATGTTCTCCTCTTTCCTTCCCCTACCTTTGCATGTGTCTACACACTGCACCATTTGTACAGACCTCTATTGCAGCTATTTCTGCACTGCTCAATGAAAAGCACTCATGTACATCCTATTCTCTGCGCCCCCTCTCTCTGCGCCCCCTCTCTCTCTGCGCCCCCTCTCTCTCTGCGCCCCCTCTCTCTCTGCGCCCCCTCTCTCTCTGCGCCCCCTCTCTCTCTGCGCCCCCTCTCTCTCTGCGCCCCCTCTCTCTCTGCGCCCCCTCTCTCTCTGCGCCCCCTCTCTCTCTGCGCCCCCTCTCTCTCTGCGCCCCCTCTCTCTCTGCGCCTATCTGTCTCTCTCTACACCTATCTCTGTGTCTCCTTCTATGTTTGCTGATGTGTGGGATATCTCTTATAATCTTGAACCTGCTCATATACACATCGGGTCTCCCTGCCTCTGCCTCCCTGCTAAGAGTGTTAACCTATCTAATGTAATCCACATTCCTTTCCTTACTTTTCTCTTCCCTTCTCCTATGCCCTCTGGAATGTCCGTTCTCTGACTAACAAGGCTCTAGTTGTACATGACCTCTTCTGCTCTCATCATTCACAATCAGTCATTCCCCTCACCCCATCTTACCTGTCCCACTGATTTTCCTCTGCTTAATTAAACTCTCCTCTGACATCTACTCTAACCTCTCTGCTCTCTCTCTCTCTTTCTGCTTAAACTGACAATCTTATTAACTCTTACAATGCTATCCTCTATATGCCCCTTCAAGCTCTGACACACACGTCCCTCTAACCCACACCCTTGGCTAAATTCCCAAACATGTTCATCACACTTCCACTCACTGTTCTTAATGCCTATGAAGGAAATCTCACACTTGATGTTTGATTTTTCTACAGTAAAAATGTCTCCAGTCCTGTATAAAGCTGCTCTCTGGGGCCAAACCACACTACTTTTTTTTCCACATTCATCAACACACAAATTTAATTTACGCTGTCTTTTTTCCCCTGTATTTGACTCCCTCCACTAACCTTCTTCTCACACTTGCCATCCTTCCTTCACTTCTCCTCAAGCATTTGACTACTTCAGAGGCAAGGTGGATGCCACCCACAAGGAGATTCCTTCTGTCCCTTCCCCCTTCTCTCCTTCTACCTAATTCTCCTTCTGCATTTGACTCCTTTTCTTCTCTTACAGAGCTGGAAGCTAATCATCTTCTCTTCTCCCTCTACCACATGCCCTCTAGATCGTATCCCCTCACACCTTACTGCATCTCTTAGTCCCCACTCTCACCCACATCTTCAAGTCCTCCCTATTCTCTGGCTCTTTACCCTCTTACTTTAAGCCTGTAGTGGTCACCCTTTTCTCAGAAACAACCTACACCCTATGTGCCTTACTAACTACCGCCCTGTATCCCTCCTGCTGTTTGTCTCCTAATTGCTAGAATGTCAACATTCTTAAATCACATTCCCTCCTGGATCCTTTACAACCTGCCTTTCGTACAGCTCGTTCTACAGACTGTGCTTAAAGCAAATTCCCAAGGTCACTTTTCCCTACTAATCCTACTTGATCTATCTGCTGCGTTTGATGCTCTCAATCACTCTCCTCCTTCATATTCTAAACTCTCTCTTGGTATCCGTAACACAGTTCTATCCTGGTTTTCATCATAACTTTCCTGTCACACATTCTCCATCTCTGTTGCTAACATGTCTTCGTCTTCTATTGATCTGTCTGTGGGTATACATCAGGGCTCTGTTCTGAGATCTCTCTTTCTCTCTACATACTATCATTTGGTGACCTCATCAACTCTTTGTGACAATCCTATAAATAACAAATACAAATATCAGGTCATGGGAATAAGTGATTTGGACATAAAAGTAACATTTCGGAAGTGTGGACAACTAATACATCTTGTAGATTGCCTTTACAGTGTGATGTCATTGATTCAGTAGATTGTGTGCAGACCAGGACTGCAGTACAGTGTCACTCACATGGATGACTTGCGTGGTAGAAGCTCAAGAACAAGGATGTCAAACTCCAGTCCTCGAGGGCAGCAAACAGGCCAGGTTTTCAGGATATCCCTACTGAAAACCTGGCCTGTTTGGGACCCTCGAGGACTGGAGTTTGACATGCATGCTCTAGAAGGAGCACAGCTGTGGGTGGGAGGTGGATTTGCTTTGCATCAAATGGTTTGGAGCAAGGTTTATTGTATGTATTATCATAATAACAATGCAATGCTTAACTTTTATTTCAGGAGGGATGACTGCAGAACAGAAGTGAATATTGAAGCCATGTGTTCCTTTTCTTGCAAAAGAGAAAATTTGAAGGACAGTTGAAGAGAAGGAAAATTACTACACAGAGACAGATAAGCAATGTGTATATTTCTCATTTACCATTTAGTATTTGTCGTTTTATTGACTCCACACAATCCGGCTGCTACGGGTTTCACATTGAATATTTTCATCTCTACTCTACCCCTTCCTGTGATCTGAACCATGCAAGTTTTCGTTGATTCAATACATCATGAGTAGAGGGTGGCTACAGTATGAAGTAAAGACCCAAGGACCACATCTACTACCATTCATAACAAGAACATGTGCAGTAGCGCACAGCTGCAGTTCTATGTGATTGTTATGAAAGGTTGAGGTGGTTCAATTCTATGAATCTGGAGTGGGATGGATCCTGTTTGCATCATATGGTTTCATCTAGGCCAGTAGATTATATAACTCTCAGTACAGGTTACACATGGCATCAGTATTAGTGATTTAAAGAGGAGGAAAGCTTCAATGTGGAGAACAAAGCCAAGTAATGTTGAAGTTACTCCTTTTACCATTTACTTGGTCAGTCTGTACTGTCTACTCCCCACACAGCTGCTAAGGATCTTCCATTTTAAATACTTTCACCTCCTATTCTGCACTGCTTTGCTGCCCATTATTCAGAGATGCGTTCCAGTCATGTTTACCACTCTGAATCTCTCTGCAGTCATTGGTTCAGCACATCATGGGTAGAGCATGGCTACAGATACAGCAAGCTATTATTATTTTACCGGCTGATCATCCATAATATTGCATTAAAACATAGAATATCACTTAATTTCCAAAAGATTCAGTGATGCTGATAATGCAGAATCTCACAACATTTCCCATCATAATGCCATAATGCACCAGTGGGAGAAATAATCCTTGCTATATCTGTACATTGTGTGACGTATTACCTCCATGACCATTGAGAGCAAGTACATCTTCTGTATAGAGCGGCTGTGTTATGATGCAGTTATTGATCATCATTGACATAATCACAAGAATCTTATGCAAAGGGAAATTGTCCGCAGCGAAGTGAGATTTCAGCCCCCAAACGTCTGTAATATTAATGCAATGTCTTACTTTTGTTGCAGTGAACACTGAAGAGACGGATCTACTACAACACTGTACAGGATGAGCATACGCTACAAGCAGCAAAATGATCTTGCAGTTGACAGTATGTTGTTCTGGTAATGTGCACAATTATTATTTATGGGCTACACACCACAGTGCTGGACATATTCTGTTAACTTCAACTCTACTCCTAACATGGAGATGTCTTCCTGGTGTTACTGATTCAGTACATCATATGCACAGTGTGGTTATGATATGATGGATTGATTTAATGAACCCACCAACCAATGATGACATCTGCATCATCTTCTGTAAAGTGCAGCTACAGCATGATATTATCAGCATTTGGTGCGGTATAATCAGAGGTATCTATGTGCTTTTGTGCCTGTTTTAAGTCCTCCAGCTTAACGCCCCTACACCTCCCACTACACAGGCATACTTACTTATGCATACACTGACATCTGGCATACCTACACACACCCCAGGGCCACTTCCTTCCCCTGATGTCAGGGAGAGGATGGGCATGCAGAGTGCAGTAAGTCTCCACGTTACTCTGGCCAACAGTCTTGGCCTACCTCCAGCATCTGTCACCCACAACATCTGTTCCCTCCTTGTAAAGTGCTGAACTATCTCACCTGGGTCAGTGCTATAGCTGATCACAGTGCCCGATCAGGATGTCACTGTGACAGGCAGCAGTGCAGATTGACCGGTCAATCAATGCAGTGCCGCAACATATGCACTAAATGAGATTTCCGTGCCCCCAGTCAGGTTACTCCCTGGGCAGTGACCCTGCTCACACCCTCCCCTAGTTCCACCTCTGATCACAATTATCTCTCTTGGAGAGTGTAGCAAATTGGAGTTGGGGGAATCTCACCTCTGCCATGCATGGTCACAATCTGGGCACAGGACCCAAATAGTGGGCAATGTGGCACTTCTTACAGTAGAGAATAAGTAACTTTATTCTTTACTTGTGTATTAAGGACCTTATTTGCATTAAATTCAGTCCACATGGGACCAAGACTTTCTGGCTTACTGAACAAAGTGGAATTGTTTCGTAGAGGGTGGAGAATTGTATTTTATCTGAAATTACCCCCTCTGCACAAAATACAAACAATTATACCCATACAAGTACCTTGTGGAAGTTGTTGCCCTCTATCTTCCTGTGGTCTCTCCCTGTTTCTCACCGTGCCTCCTCCCATTTCCTTGCACCTCTGCGTCTCCGCATATATCCCTATACTCAGAGCCGGCTCCGGTCAGTGACATGGGATGCCCAAATATGAGCATACCCATATATGGGCATCCATGCCACTGACCGGAGCCCGCTCTGTTGCGGATATGGAGAGAGACTGGGAGATTTACATCCCCTTATAATTCATATGGTGCATAGTACCGGCACGTATTGTTTTACCGGTACTGTGTACCTTCCTACTTTCACACTGGTACAGTATATGCTGCAGTGGGACTGAGAGGGATATATTGGTAACACATAGTCATTGTTGGGGGAATTCAATCCATTTTGAAAATAGTAATGAAATGTTTTTTACTTTTCTTTTTTTTCAGTAATGAAGAATGAAACATTTCTGTTAAAATTGAATTGGAGGTGAACTGGATTCATCATCAACTCTGCACCAGTGTGAATTGATGTTCTTTAATGTTCTGATAAGGTACATGCAACATCTCTTCCTCAACCCCTGCACCACTCTCTGCCTCTTGCCTCTCTCTCTCCACCTCCCTGCTAAGCGTATTAACCCATCTAATGTAATCCACATTCCATGTCTCACTTTACTCTTCACTTCTCACGTGCCCTCTGGAATGACTGCTCTCTGACTAACAAGGTCTATTTGTACATGACCTCTTCTGCTCTCATCCACCACCTCTCATTCCCCTCACCCCTGTCCTACTCGATACCTCAGCTTAATTGAACTCTCTCCTCTGACATCTACCCTTATCTCTAACCTCTCCTCACTTTCTGCTTAAACTAACTATCTTGTTAACTTTTACAATGCTATCATCTCCTCCTCCCTCCTCCTCCTTCCTCCTCCCTCCTCCATTATATATATACCCCTTCTAGGCTCTGACACACTCATCCCTCTAAGGCCATGATTATCATGGGCACATGCTTGGTCGTCCACAGTGCGTGCGAGCGATGCAGAGCCGCCTCGGACCTCAGTGCAGGGATTGCTGCATACCCCCAGCATCTGTCACCCACAAACAATACACACACTAATACTCCCCACAATACACACTATAATACCTCCTCAATACTAATCTCCCCAATAATATTATAGCTCCAAACACAATATACACAACACCCTTACACAAGATACACAATCTAGTACTCTCCTCTGCACCTCTACACACAATATAATACTCCCACACACACAATATACACACTACCCTCCTACCCCCATAAAATACAACCAATAATACACACACACTTTGTGGATGTTGGGACCAGCTCCCGGCATGCACCAGTGAAAGAGAGAGGCCCGCAGAAGCTCGGAAGAACTCCCTCCATCCGTGCCTTCCTCCGTTTCACATCTTCTCCCTGTCTCTCTCCCTCCCTTTCCTTGCATCTCCCTGCGTCTTTACGTATACCCAGTCAGTGACGGCTCTGGTCACGTGATGCCTTAATATGGGCTTATCCATATATGTTCATCCACGTCACTAATGTGATGCCCGCACTGTTGCGGAGCTGGTACTTACGACGGGCACTTATTGTTTTATCAGTACTGCGTACCTGACTCTACCGGCCTACTTTCAACACTAGTACAATATGTGCTTCACTACGAGTGAGTGGGGAATATTGGCATCACACAGTCACTGTTGAATATGCCATTCAATCCATTTTGAAAATAGTAATGCAATGTGGTTTTGTTTTGTTTGCTTTTTGCAGTAATGAAGAATGGAAAAGTTATATTAAATTGGAGGGGGACTAGATTCAGCATTTCATCATGAACTCTGCACTTGTGAGAATTTAACTTCTTGAATACCCTGACAGGTACACGCAACATTAAGACTATAATCTGCTGTGCAAGCTTTCGTGCTATACCTCCCCCTCAGGTTTTGATTTATACATTTGCTCCCTCAATTCATGTCCTCTAATATTTGAAAGCTCTCTAGTAGCATTTTCTCTTTACCACAGAACGTCATCCCAATGTAACCTCTCTCTTGTTCTTTCTGCTTGCTGTTTCCTCACTCCTCTGTTAAACTTTTCTAATTTCTCTAACTTCCACACTCCTGCTTTTATCCACATGTTCTCCTCTTTCCTTCCCCTACCTTTGCACGTGTCTACACACTGCACCATTTGTACAGACCTCTATTGCAGCTATTTCTGCACTGCTCAATGAAAAGCACTCTTTAATATCCTATTCTCTGTGCCCCCTCTCTCTGCGCCCCCTCTTTTGGCGCCTCCTCTCTCTGCGCCCCCTCTCTCTGCGCCTATCTGTCTCATTCTCTCTACGTCCCTCTCTCTCTACATAGAGCTATCTCTGTCTCTCTCTACACCTATCTCTGTGTCTCCTTCTATGTTTGCTGATGTGTGGGATATCTCTTATAATCTTGAACCTGCTCATATACACATCGGGCCTCCCTGCCTCTGCCTCCCTGCTAAGAGTGTTAACCTATCTAATGTAATCCACATTCCTTTCCTTACTTTTCTCTTCCCTTCTCCTATGCCATCTGGAATGTCCGTTCTCTGACTAACAAGGCTCTAGTTGTACATGACCTCTTCTGCTCTCATCATTCACAATCAGTCATTCCCCTCACCCCATCTTACCTGTCCCACTGATTTGCCTCTGCTTAATTAAACTCTCCTCTGACATCTACTCTAACCTCTCTGCTCTCTCTCTCTTTCCGCTTAAACTAACAATCTTATTAACTCTTACAATGCTATCCTCCTATCTATATGCCCCCTCTAGGCTCTGACACACTTGTCCCTCTAGCCCACACCCTTGGCTAAATTCCCAAACATGTTCATCACACTTCCACTCGCTGTTCTTAATGCCTATGAAGGAAATCACACAATTGATATTTGATTTTTCTACAGTAAAAATGTCTCCAGTCCTGTATAAAGCTGCTCTCTGGGGCCAAACCACACTACTTTTTTTTCACATTCATCAACACTCAAATTTAATTTACGCTGTCTTTTTTTCCCTGTATTTGACTCCCTCCACTAACCTTCTCCTCACACTTGCCATCCTTCCTTCACTTCTCCTCAAGCATTTGACTACTTCAGAGGCAAGGTGGATGCCACCCACAAGGAGATTCCTTCTGTCCCTTCCCCCTTCTCTCCTTCTACCTAATTCTCCTTCTGCATTTGACTCCTTTTCTTCTCTTACAGAGCTGGAAGCTAATCATCTTCTCTTCTCCCTCTACCACATGCCCTCTAGATCGTATCCCCTCACACCTTACTGCATCTCTTAGTCCCCACTCTCACCCACATCTTCAATTCCTCCCTATTCTCTGGCTCTTTACCCTCTTACTTTAAGCCTGTAGTGGTCACCCTTTTCTCAGAAACAACCTACACCCTATGTGCCTTACTAACTACCGCCCTGTATCCCTCCTGCTGTTTGTCTCCTAATTGCTAGAATGTCAACATTCTTAAATCACATTCCCTCCTGGATCCTTTACAACCTGCCTTTCGTACAGCTCGTTCTACAGACTGTGCTTAAAGCAAATTCCCAAGGTCACTTTTCCCTACTAATCCTACTTGATCTATCTGCTGCGTTTGATGCTCTCAATCACTCTCCTCCTTCATATTCTAAACTCTCTCTTGGTATCCGTAACACAGTTCTATCCTGGTTTTCATCATAACTTTCCTGTCACACATTCTCCATCTCTGTTGCTAACATGTCTTCGTCTTCTATTGATCTGTCTGTGGGTATACATCAGGGCTCTGTTCTGAGATCTCTCTTTCTCTCTACATACTATCATTTGGTGACCTCATCAACTCTTTGTGACAATCCTATAAATAACAAATACAAATATCAGGTCATGGGAATAAGTGATTTGGACATAAAAGTAACATTTCGGAAGTGTGGACAACTAATACATCTTGTAGATTGCCTTTACAGTGTGATGTCATTGATTCAGTAGATTGTGTGCAGACCAGGACTGCAGTACAGTGTCACTCACATGGATGACTTGCGTGGTAGAAGCTCAAGAACAAGGATGTCAAACTCCAGTCCTCGAGGGCAGCAAACAGGCCAGGTTTTCAGGATATCCCTACTGAAAACCTGGCCTGTTTGGGACCCTCGAGGACTGGAGTTTGACATGCATGCTCTAGAAGGAGCACAGCTGTGGGTGGGAGGTGGATTTGCTTTGCATCAAATGGTTTGGAGCAAGGTTTATTGTATGTATTATCATAATAACAATGCAATGCTTAACTTTTATTTCAGGAGGGATGACTGCAGAACAGAAGTGAATATTGAAGCCATGTGTTCCTTTTCTTGCAAAAGAGAAAATTTGAAGGACAGTTGAAGAGAAGGAAAATTACTACACAGAGACAGATAAGCAATGTGTATATTTCTCATTTACCATTTAGTATTTGTCGTTTTATTGACTCCACACAATCCGGCTGCTACGGGTTTCACATTGAATATTTTCATCTCTACTCTACCCCTTCCTGTGATCTGAACCATGCAAGTTTTCGTTGATTCAATACATCATGAGTAGAGGGTGGCTACAGTATGAAGTAAAGACCCAAGGACCACATCTACTACCATTCATAACAAGAACATGTGCAGTAGCGCACAGCTGCAGTTCTATGTGATTGTTATGAAAGGTTAAGGTGGTTCAATTCTATGAATCTGGAGTGGGATGGATCCTGTTTGCATCATATGGTTTCATCTAGGCCAGTAGATTATATAACTCTCAGTACAGGTTACACATGGCATCAGTATTAGTGATTTAAAGAGGAGGAAAGCTTCAATGTGGAGAACAAAGCCAAGTAATGTTGAAGTTACTCCTTTTACCATTTACTTGGTCAGTCTGTACTGTCTACTCCCCACACAGCTGCTAAGGGTCTTCCATTTTAAATACTTTCACCTCCTATTCTGCACTGCTTTGCTGCCCATTATTCAGAGATGCGTTCCAGTCATGTTTACCACTCTGAATCTCTCTGCAGTCATTGGTTCAGCACATCATGGGTAGAGCATGGCTACAGATACAGCAAGCTATTATTATTTTACCGGCTGATCATCCATAATATTGCATTAAAACATAGAATATCACTTAATTTCCAAAAGATTCAGTGATGCTGATAATGCACAATCTCACAACATTTCCCATCATAATGCCATAATGCACCAGTGGGAGAAATAATCCTTGCTATATCTGTACATTGTGTGACGTATTACCTCCATGACCATTGAGAGCAAGTACATCTTCTGTATAGAGCGGCTGTGTTATGATGCAGTTATTGATCATCATTGACATAATCACAAGAATCTTATGCAAAGGGAAATTGTCCGCAGCGAAGTGAGATTTCAGCCCCCAAACGTCTGTAATATTAATGCAATGTCTTACTTTTGTTGCAGTGAACACTGAAGAGACGGATCTACTACAACACTGTACAGGATGAGCATACGCTACAAGCAGCAAAATGATCTTGCAGTTGACAGTATGTTGTTCTGGTAATGTGCACAATTATTATTTATGGGCTACACACCACAGTGCTGGACATATTCTGTTAACTTCAACTCTACTCCTAACATGGAGATGTCTTCCTGGTGTTACTGATTCAGTACATCATATGCACAGTGTGGTTATGATATGATGGATTGATTTAATGAACCCACCAACCAATGATGACATCTGCATCATCTTCTGTAAAGTGCAGCTACAGCATGATATTATCAGCATTTGGTGCGGTATAATCAGAGGTATCTATGTGCTTTTGTGCCTGTTTTAAGTCCTCCAGCTTAACGCCCCTACACCTCCCACTACACAGGCATACTTACTTATGCATACACTGACATCTGGCATACCTACACACACCCCAGGGCCACTTCCTTCCCCTGATGTCAGGGAGAGGATGGGCATGCAGAGTGCAGTAAGTCTCCACGTTACTCTGGCCAACAGTCTTGGCCTACCTCCAGCATCTGTCACCCACAACATCTGTTCCCTCCTTGTAAAGTGCTGAACTATCTCACCTGGGTCAGTGCTATAGCTGATCACAGTGCCCGATCAGGATGTCACTGTGACAGGCAGCAGTGCAGATTGACCGGTCAATCAATGCAGTGCCGCAACATATGCACTAAATGAGATTTCCGTGCCCCCAGTCAGGTTACTCCCTGGGCAGTGACCCTGCTCACACCCTCCCCTAGTTCCACCTCTGATCACAATTATCTCTCTTGGAGAGTGTAGCAAATTGGAGTTGGGGGAATCTCACCTCTGCCATGCATGGTCACAATCTGGGCACAGGACCCAAATAGTGGGCAATGTGGCACTTCTTACAGTAGAGAATAAGTAACTTTATTCTTTACTTGTGTATTAAGGACCTTATTTGCATTAAATTCAGTCCACATGGGACCAAGACTTTCTGGCTTACTGAACAAAGTGGAATTGTTTCGTAGAGGGTGGAGAATTGTATTTTATCTGAAATTACCCCCTCTGCACAAAATACAAACAATTATACCCATACAAGTACCTTGTGGAAGTTGTTGCCCTCTATCTTCCTGTGGTCTCTCCCTGTTTCTCACCGTGCCTCCTCCCATTTCCTTGCACCTCTGCGTCTCCGCATATATCCCTATACTCAGAGCCGGCTCCGGTCAGTGACATGGGATGCCCAAATATGAGCATACCCATATATGGGCATCCATGCCACTGACCGGAGCCCGCTCTGTTGCGGATATGGAGAGAGACTGGGAGATTTACATCCCCTTATAATTCATATGGTGCATAGTACCGGCACGTATTGTTTTACCGGTACTGTGTACCTTCCTACTTTCACACTGGTACAGTATATGCTGCAGTGGGACTGAGAGGGATATATTGGTAACACATAGTCATTGTTGGGGGAATTCAATCCATTTTGAAAATAGTAATGAAATGTTTTTTACTTTTCTTTTTTTTCAGTAATGAAGAATGAAACATTTCTGTTAAAATTGAATTGGAGGTGAACTGGATTCATCATCAACTCTGCACCAGTGTGAATTGATGTTCTTTAATGTTCTGATAAGGTACATGCAACATCTCTTCCTCAACCCCTGCACCACTCTCTGCCTCTTGCCTCTCTCTCTCCACCTCCCTGCTAAGCGTATTAACCCATCTAATGTAATCCACATTCCATGTCTCACTTTACTCTTCACTTCTCACGTGCCCTCTGGAATGACTGCTCTCTGACTAACAAGGTCTATTTGTACATGACCTCTTCTGCTCTCATCCACCACCTCTCATTCCCCTCACCCCTGTCCTACTCGATACCTCAGCTTAATTGAACTCTCTCCTCTGACATCTACCCTTATCTCTAACCTCTCCTCACTTTCTGCTTAAACTAACTATCTTGTTAACTTTTACAATGCTATCATCTCCTCCTCCCTCCTCCTCCTTCCTCCTCCCTCCTCCATTATATATATACCCCTTCTAGGCTCTGACACACTCATCCCTCTAAGGCCATGATTATCATGGGCACATGCTTGGTCGTCCACAGTGCGTGCGAGCGATGCAGAGCCGCCTCGGACCTCAGTGCAGGGATTGCTGCATACCCCCAGCATCTGTCACCCACAAACAATACACACACTAATACTCCCCACAATACACACTATAATACCTCCTCAATACTAATCTCCCCAATAATATTATAGCTCCAAACACAATATACACAACACCCTTACACAAGATACACAATCTAGTACTCTCCTCTGCACCTCTACACACAATATAATACTCCCACACACACAATATACACACTACCCTCCTACCCCCATAAAATACAACCAATAATACACACACACTTTGTGGATGTTGGGACCAGCTCCCGGCATGCACCAGTGAAAGAGAGAGGCCCGCAGAAGCTCGGAAGAACTCCCTCCATCCGTGCCTTCCTCCGTTTCACATCTTCTCCCTGTCTCTCTCCCTCCCTTTCCTTGCATCTCCCTGCGTCTTTACGTATACCCAGTCAGTGACGGCTCTGGTCACGTGATGCCTTAATATGGGCTTATCCATATATGTTCATCCACGTCACTAATGTGATGCCCGCACTGTTGCGGAGCTGGTACTTACGACGGGCACTTATTGTTTTATCAGTACTGCGTACCTGACTCTACCGGCCTACTTTCAACACTAGTACAATATGTGCTTCACTACGAGTGAGTGGGGAATATTGGCATCACACAGTCACTGTTGAATATGCCATTCAATCCATTTTGAAAATAGTAATGCAATGTGGTTTTGTTTTGTTTGCTTTTTGCAGTAATGAAGAATGGAAAAGTTATATTAAATTGGAGGGGGACTAGATTCAGCATTTCATCATGAACTCTGCACTTGTGAGAATTTAACTTCTTGAATACCCTGACAGGTACACGCAACATTAAGACTATAATCTGCTGTGCAAGCTTTCGTGCTATACCTCCCCCTCAGGTTTTGATTTATACATTTGCTCCCTCAATTCATGTCCTCTAATATTTGAAAGCTCTCTAGTAGCATTTTCTCTTTACCACAGAACGTCATCCCAATGTAACCTCTCTCTTGTTCTTTCTGCTTGCTGTTTCCTCACTCCTCTGTTAAACTTTTCTAATTTCTCTAACTTCCACACTCCTGCTTTTATCCACATGTTCTCCTCTTTCCTTCCCCTACCTTTGCACGTGTCTACACACTGCACCATTTGTACAGACCTCTATTGCAGCTATTTCTGCACTGCTCAATGAAAAGCACTCTTTAATATCCTATTCTCTGTGCCCCCTCTCTCTGCGCCCCCTCTTTTGGCGCCTCCTCTCTCTGCGCCCCCTCTCTCTGCGCCTATCTGTCTCATTCTCTCTACGTCCCTCTCTCTCTACATAGAGCTATCTCTGTCTCTCTCTACACCTATCTCTGTCTCCTTCTATGTTTGCTGATGTGTGGGATATCTCTTATAATCTTGAACCTGCTCATATACACATCGGGCCTCCCTGCCTCTGCCTCCCTGCTAAGAGTGTTAACCTATCTAATGTAATCCACATTCCTTTCCTTACTTTTCTCTTCCCTTCTCCTATGCCATCTGGAATGTCCGTTCTCTGACTAACAAGGCTCTAGTTGTACATGACCTCTTCTGCTCTCATCATTCACAATCAGTCATTCCCCTCACCCCATCTTACCTGTCCCACTGATTTGCCTCTGCTTAATTAAACTCTCCTCTGACATCTACTCTAACCTCTCTGCTCTCTCTCTCTTTCCGCTTAAACTAACAATCTTATTAACTCTTACAATGCTATCCTCCTATCTATATGCCCCCTCTAGGCTCTGACACACTTGTCCCTCTAGCCCACACCCTTGGCTAAATTCCCAAACATGTTCATCACACTTCCACTCGCTGTTCTTAATGCCTATGAAGGAAATCACACAATTGATATTTGATTTTTCTACAGTAAAAATGTCTCCAGTCCTGTATAAAGCTGCTCTCTGGGGCCAAACCACACTACTTTTTTTTCACATTCATCAACACTCAAATTTAATTTACGTTGTCTTTTTTTCCCTGTATTTGACTCCCTCCACTAACCTTCTCCTCACACTTGCCATCCTTCCTTCACTTCTCCTCAAGCATTTGACTACTTCAGAGGCAAGGTGGATGCCACCCACAAGGAGATTCCTTCTGTCCCTTCCCCCTTCTCTCCTTCTACCTAATTCTCCTTCTGCATTTGACTCCTTTTCTTCTCTTACAGAGCTGGAAGCTAATCATCTTCTCTTCTCCCTCTACCACATGCCCTCTAGATCGTATCCCCTCACACCTTACTGCATCTCTTAGTCCCCACTCTCACCCACATCTTCAATTCCTCCCTATTCTCTGGCTCTTTACCCTCTTACTTTAAGCCTGTAGTGGTCACCCTTTTCTCAGAAACAACCTACACCCTATGTGCCTTACTAACTACCGCCCTGTATCCCTCCTGCTGTTTGTCTCCTAATTGCTAGAATGTCAACATTCTTAAATCACATTCCCTCCTGGATCCTTTACAACCTGCCTTTCGTACAGCTCGTTCTACAGACTGTGCTTAAAGCAAATTCCCAAGGTCACTTTTCCCTACTAATCCTACTTGATCTATCTGCTGCGTTTGATGCTCTCAATCACTCTCCTCCTTCCTATTCTAAACTCTCTCTTGGTATCCGTAACACAGTTCTATCCTGGTTTTCATCATAACTTTCCTGTCACACATTCTCCATCTCTGTTGCTAACATGTCTTCGTCTTCTATTGATCTGTCTGTGGGTATACATCAGGGCTCTGTTCTGAGATCTCTCTTTCTCTCTACATACTATCATTTGGTGACCTCATCAACTCTTTGTGACAATCCTATAAATAACAAATACAAATATCAGGTCATGGGAATAAGTGATTTGGACATAAAAGTAACATTTCGGAAGTGTGGACAACTAATACATCTTGTAGATTGCCTTTACAGTGTGATGTCATTGATTCAGTAGATTGTGTGCAGACCAGGACTGCAGTACAGTGTCACTCACATGGATGACTTGCGTGGTAGAAGCTCAAGAACAAGGATGTCAAACTCCAGTCCTCGAGGGCAGCAAACAGGCCAGGTTTTCAGGATATCCCTACTGAAAACCTGGCCTGTTTGGGACCCTCGAGGACTGGAGTTTGACATGCATGCTCTAGAAGGAGCACAGCTGTGGGTGGGAGGTGGATTTGCTTTGCATCAAATGGTTTGGAGCAAGGTTTATTGTATGTATTATCATAATAACAATGCAATGCTTAACTTTTATTTCAGGAGGGATGACTGCAGAACAGAAGTGAATATTGAAGCCATGTGTTCCTTTTCTTGCAAAAGAGAAAATTTGAAGGACAGTTGAAGAGAAGGAAAATTACTACACAGAGACAGATAAGCAATGTGTATATTTCTCATTTACCATTTAGTATTTGTCGTTTTATTGACTCCACACAATCCGGCTGCTACGGGTTTCACATTGAATATTTTCATCTCTACTCTACCCCTTCCTGTGATCTGAACCATGCAAGTTTTCGTTGATTCAATACATCATGAGTAGAGGGTGGCTACAGTATGAAGTAAAGACCCAAGGACCACATCTACTACCATTCATAACAAGAACATGTGCAGTAGCGCACAGCTGCAGTTCTATGTGATTGTTATGAAAGGTTAAGGTGGTTCAATTCTATGAATCTGGAGTGGGATGGATCCTGTTTGCATCATATGGTTTCATCTAGGCCAGTAGATTATATAACTCTCAGTACAGGTTACACATGGCATCAGTATTAGTGATTTAAAGAGGAGGAAAGCTTCAATGTGGAGAACAAAGCCAAGTAATGTTGAAGTTACTCCTTTTACCATTTACTTGGTCAGTCTGTACTGTCTACTCCCCACACAGCTGCTAAGGGTCTTCCATTTTAAATACTTTCACCTCCTATTCTGCACTGCTTTGCTGCCCATTATTCAGAGATGCGTTCCAGTCATGTTTACCACTCTGAATCTCTCTGCAGTCATTGGTTCAGCACATCATGGGTAGAGCATGGCTACAGATACAGCAAGCTATTATTATTTTACCGGCTGATCATCCATAATATTGCATTAAAACATAGAATATCACTTAATTTCCAAAAGATTCAGTGATGCTGATAATGCACAATCTCACAACATTTCCCATCATAATGCCATAATGCACCAGTGGGAGAAATAATCCTTGCTATATCTGTACATTGTGTGACGTATTACCTCCATGACCATTGAGAGCAAGTACATCTTCTGTATAGAGCGGCTGTGTTATGATGCAGTTATTGATCATCATTGACATAATCACAAGAATCTTATGCAAAGGGAAATTGTCCGCAGCGAAGTGAGATTTCAGCCCGCAAACGTCTGTAATATTAATGCAATGTCTTACTTTTGTTGCAGTGAACACTGAAGAGACGGATCTACTACAACACTGTACAGGATGAGCATACGCTACAAGCAGCAAAATGATCTTGCAGTTGACAGTATGTTGTTCTGGTAATGTGCACAATTATTATTTATGGGCTACACACCACAGTGCTGGACATATTCTGTTAACTTCAACTCTACTCCTAACATGGAGATGTCTTCCTGGTGTTACTGATTCAGTACATCATATGCACAGTGTGGTTATGATATGATGGATTGATTTAATGAACCCACCAACCAATGATGACATCTGCATCATCTTCTGTAAAGTGCAGCTACAGCATGATATTATCAGCATTTGGTGCGGTATAATCAGAGGTATCTATGTGCTTTTGTGCCTGTTTTAAGTCCTCCAGCTTAACGCCCCTACACCTCCCACTACACAGGCATACTTACTTATGCATACACTGACATCTGGCATACCTACACACACCCCAGGGCCACTTCCTTCCCCTGATGTCAGGGAGAGGATGGGCATGCAGAGTGCAGTAAGTCTCCACGTTACTCTGGCCAACAGTCTTGGCCTACCTCCAGCATCTGTCACCCACAACATCTGTTCCCTCCTTGTAAAGTGCTGAACTATCTCACCTGGGTCAGTGCTATAGCTGATCACAGTGCCCGATCAGGATGTCACTGTGACAGGCAGCAGTGCAGATTGACCGGTCAATCAATGCAGTGCCGCAACATATGCACTAAATGAGATTTCCGTGCCCCCAGTCAGGTTACTCCCTGGGCAGTGACCCTGCTCACACCCTCCCCTAGTTCCACCTCTGATCACAATTATCTCTCTTGGAGAGTGTAGCAAATTGGAGTTGGGGGAATCTCACCTCTGCCATGCATGGTCACAATCTGGGCACAGGACCCAAATAGTGGGCAATCTGGCACTTCTTACAGTAGAGAATAAGTAACTTTATTCTTTACTTGTGTATTAAGGACCTTATTTGCATTAAATTCAGTCCACATGGGACCAAGACTTTCTGGCTTACTGAACAAAGTGGAATTGTTTCGTAGAGGGTGGAGAATTGTATTTTATCTGAAATTACCCCCTCTGCACAAAATACAAACAATTATACCCATACAAGTACCTTGTGGAAGTTGTTGCCCTCTATCTTCCTGTGGTCTCTCCCTGTTTCTCACCGTGCCTCCTCCCATTTCCTTGCACCTCTGCGTCTCCGCATATATCCCTATACTCAGAGCCGGCTCCGGTCAGTGACATGGGATGCCCAAATATGAGCATACCCATATATGGGCATCCATGCCACTGACCGGAGCCCGCTCTGTTGCGGATATGGAGAGAGACTGGGAGATTTACATCCCCTTATAATTCATATGGTGCATAGTACCGGCACGTATTGTTTTACCGGTACTGTGTACCTTCCTACTTTCACACTGGTACAGTATATGCTGCAGTGGGACTGAGAGGGATATATTGGTAACACATAGTCATTGTTGGGGGAATTCAATCCATTTTGAAAATAGTAATGAAATGTTTTTTACTTTTCTTTTTTTTCAGTAATGAAGAATGAAACATTTCTGTTAAAATTGAATTGGAGGTGAACTGGATTCATCATCAACTCTGCACCAGTGTGAATTGATGTTCTTTAATGTTCTGATAAGGTACATGCAACATCTCTTCCTCAACCCCTGCACCACTCTCTGCCTCTTGCCTCTCTCTCTCCACCTCCCTGCTAAGCGTATTAACCCATCTAATGTAATCCACATTCCATGTCTCACTTTACTCTTCACTTCTCACGTGCCCTCTGGAATGACTGCTCTCTGACTAACAAGGTCTATTTGTACATGACCTCTTCTGCTCTCATCCACCACCTCTCATTCCCCTCACCCCTGTCCTACTCGATACCTCAGCTTAATTGAACTCTCTCCTCTGACATCTACCCTTATCTCTAACCTCTCCTCACTTTCTGCTTAAACTAACTATCTTGTTAACTTTTACAATGCTATCATCTCCTCCTCCCTCCTCCTCCTTCCTCCTCCCTCCTCCATTATATATATACCCCTTCTAGGCTCTGACACACTCATCCCTCTAAGGCCATGATTATCATGGGCACATGCTTGGTCGTCCACAGTGCGTGCGAGCGATGCAGAGCCGCCTCGGACCTCAGTGCAGGGATTGCTGCATACCCCCAGCATCTGTCACCCACAAACAATACACACACTAATACTCCCCACAATACACACTATAATACCTCCTCAATACTAATCTCCCCAATAATATTATAGCTCCAAACACAATATACACAACACCCTTACACAAGATACACAATCTAGTACTCTCCTCTGCACCTCTACACACAATATAATACTCCCACACACACAATATACACACTACCCTCCTACCCCCATAAAATACAACCAATAATACACACACACTTTGTGGATGTTGGGACCAGCTCCCGGCATGCACCAGTGAAAGAGAGAGGCCCGCAGAAGCTCGGAAGAACTCCCTCCATCCGTGCCTTCCTCCGTTTCACATCTTCTCCCTGTCTCTCTCCCTCCCTTTCCTTGCATCTCCCTGCGTCTTTACGTATACCCAGTCAGTGACGGCTCTGGTCACGTGATGCCTTAATATGGGCTTATCCATATATGTTCATCCACGTCACTAATGTGATGCCCGCACTGTTGCGGAGCTGGTACTTACGACGGGCACTTATTGTTTTATCAGTACTGCGTACCTGACTCTACCGGCCTACTTTCAACACTAGTACAATATGTGCTTCACTACGAGTGAGTGGGGAATATTGGCATCACACAGTCACTGTTGAATATGCCATTCAATCCATTTTGAAAATAGTAATGCAATGTGGTTTTGTTTTGTTTGCTTTTTGCAGTAATGAAGAATGGAAAAGTTATATTAAATTGGAGGGGGACTAGATTCAGCATTTCATCATGAACTCTGCACTTGTGAGAATTTAACTTCTTGAATACCCTGACAGGTACACGCAACATTAAGACTATAATCTGCTGTGCAAGCTTTCGTGCTATACCTCCCCCTCAGGTTTTGATTTATACATTTGCTGCCTCAATTCATGTCCTCTAATATTTGAAAGCTCTCTCCTAGCATTTTCTCTTTACCACAGAACGTCATCCCAATGTAACCTCTCTCTTGTTCTTTCTGCTTGCTGTTTCCTCACTCCTCTGTTAAACTTTTCTAATTTCTCTAACTTCCACACTCCTGCTTTTATCCACATGTTCTCCTCTTTCCTTCCCCTACCTTTGCATGTGTCTACACACTGCACCATTTGTACAGACCTCTATTGCAGCTATTTCTGCACTGCTCAATGAAAAGCACTCTTTAATATCCTATTCTCTGTGCCCCCTCTTTTGGCGCCTCCTCTCTCTGCGCCCCCTCTCTCTGCGCCTATCTGTCTCATTCTCTCTACGTCCCTCTCTCTCTACATAGAGCTATCTCTGTCTCTCTCTACACCTATCTCTGTGTCTCCTTCTATGTTTGCTGATGTGTGGGATATCTCTTATAATCTTGAACCTGCTCATATACACATCGGGCCTCCCTGCCTCTGCCTCCCTGCTAAGAGTGTTAACCTATCTAATGTAATCCACATTCCTTTCCTTACTTTTCTCTTCCCTTCTCCTATGCCATCTGGAATGTCCGTTCTCTGACTAACAAGGCTCTAGTTGTACATGACCTCTTCTGCTCTCATCATTCACAATCAGTCATTCCCCTCACCCCATCTTACCTGTCCCACTGATTTGCCTCTGCTTAATTAAACTCTCCTCTGACATCTACTCTAACCTCTCTGCTCTCTCTCTCTTTCCGCTTAAACTAACAATCTTATTAACTCTTACAATGCTATCCTCCTATCTATATGCCCCCTCTAGGCTCTGACACACTTGTCCCTCTAGCCCACACCCTTGGCTAAATTCCCAAACATGTTCATCACACTTCCACTCGCTGTTCTTAATGCCTATGAAGGAAATCACACAATTGATATTTGATTTTTCTACAGTAAAAATGTCTCCAGTCCTGTATAAAGCTGCTCTCTGTGGCCAAACCACACTACTTTTTTTTCACATTCATCAACACTCAAATTTAATTTACGCTGTCTTTTTTTCCCTGTATTTGACTCCCTCCACTAACCTTCTCCTCACACTTGCCATCCTTCCTTCACTTCTCCTCAAGCATTTGACTACTTCAGAGGCAAGGTGGATGCCACCCACAAGGAGATTCCTTCTGTCCCTTCCCCCTTCTCTCCTTCTACCTAATTCTCCTTCTGCATTTGACTCCTTTTCTTCTCTTGCAGAGCTGGAAGCTAATCATCTTCTCTTCTCCCTCTACCACATGCCCTCTAGATCGTATCCCCTCACACCTTACTGCATCTCTTAGTCCCCACTCTCACCCACATCTTCAATTCCTCCCTATTCTCTGGCTCTTTACCCTCTTACTTTAAGCCTGTAGTGGTCACCCTTTTCTCAGAAACAACCTACACCCTATGTGCCTTACTAACTACCGCCCTGTATCCCTCCTGCTGTTTGTCTCCTAATTGCTAGAATGTCAACATTCTTAAATCACATTCCCTCCTGGATCCTTTACAACCTGCCTTTCGTACAGCTCGTTCTACAGACTGTGCTTAAAGCAAATTCCCAAGGTCACTTTTCCCTACTAATCCTACTTGATCTATCTGCTGCGTTTTGATGCTCTCAATCACTCTCCTCCTTCATATTCTAAACTCTCTCTTGGTATCCGTAACACAGTTCTATCCTGGTTTTCATCATAACTTTCCTGTCACACATTCTCCATCTCTGTTGCTAACATGTCTTCGTCTTCTATTGATCTGTCTGTGGGTATACATCAGGGCTCTGTTCTGAGATCTCTCTTTCTCTCTACATACTATCATTTGGTGACCTCATCAACTCTTTGTGACAATCCTATAAATAACAAATACAAATATCAGGTCATGGGAATAAGTGATTTGGACATAAAAGTAACATTTCGGAAGTGTGGACAACTAATACATCTTGTAGATTGCCTTTACAGTGTGATGTCATTGATTCAGTAGATTGTGTGCAGACCAGGACTGCAGTACAGTGTCACTCACATGGATGACTTGCGTGGTAGAAGCTCAAGAACAAGGATGTCAAACTCCAGTCCTCGAGGGCAGCAAACAGGCCAGGTTTTCAGGATATCCCTACTGAAAACCTGGCCTGTTTGGGACCCTCGAGGACTGGAGTTTGACATGCATGCTCTAGAAGGAGCACAGCTGTGGGTGGGAGGTGGATTTGCTTTGCATCAAATGGTTTGGAGCAAGGTTTATTGTATGTATTATCATAATAACAATGCAATGCTTAACTTTTATTTCAGGAGGGATGACTGCAGAACAGAAGTGAATATTGAAGCCATGTGTTCCTTTTCTTGCAAAAGAGAAAATTTGAAGGACAGTTGAAGAGAAGGAAAATTACTACACAGAGACAGATAAGCAATGTGTATATTTCTCATTTACCATTTAGTATTTGTCGTTTTATTGACTCCACACAATCCGGCTGCTACGGGTTTCACATTGAATATTTTCATCTCTACTCTACCCCTTCCTGTGATCTGAACCATGCAAGTTTTCGTTGATTCAATACATCATGAGTAGAGGGTGGCTACAGTATGAAGTAAAGACCCAAGGACCACATCTACTACCATTCATAACAAGAACATGTGCAGTAGCGCACAGCTGCAGTTCTATGTGATTGTTATGAAAGGTTAAGGTGGTTCAATTCTATGAATCTGGAGTGGGATGGATCCTGTTTGCATCATATGGTTTCATCTAGGCCAGTAGATTATATAACTCTCAGTACAGGTTACACATGGCATCAGTATTAGTGATTTAAAGAGGAGGAAAGCTTCAATGTGGAGAACAAAGCCAAGTAATGTTGAAGTTACTCCTTTTACCATTTACTTGGTCAGTCTGTACTGTCTACTCCCCACACAGCTGCTAAGGATCTTCCATTTTAAATACTTTCACCTCCTATTCTGCACTGCTTTGCTGCCCATTATTCAGAGATGCGTTCCAGTCATGTTTACCACTCTGAATCTCTCTGCAGTCATTGGTTCAGCACATCATGGGTAGAGCATGGCTACAGATACAGCAAGCTATTATTATTTTACCGGCTGATCATCCATAATATTGCATTAAAACATAGAATATCACTTAATTTCCAAAAGATTCAGTGATGCTGATAATGCACAATCTCACAACATTTCCCATCATAATGCCATAATGCACCAGTGGGAGAAATAATCCTTGCTATATCTGTACATTGTGTGACGTATTACCTCCATGACCATTGAGAGCAAGTACATCTTCTGTATAGAGCGGCTGTGTTATGATGCAGTTATTGATCATCATTGACATAATCACAAGAATCTTATGCAAAGGGAAATTGTCCGCAGCGAAGTGAGATTTCAGCCCCCAAACGTCTGTAATATTAATGCAATGTCTTACTTTTGTTGCAGTGAACACTGAAGAGACGGATCTACTACAACACTGTACAGGATGAGCATACGCTACAAGCAGCAAAATGATCTTGCAGTTGACAGTATGTTGTTCTGGTAATGTGCACAATTATTATTTATGGGCTACACACCACAGTGCTGGACATATTCTGTTAACTTCAACTCTACTCCTAACATGGAGATGTCTTCCTGGTGTTACTGATTCAGTACATCATATGCACAGTGTGGTTATGATATGATGGATTGATTTAATGAACCCACCAACCAATGATGACATCTGCATCATCTTCTGTAAAGTGCAGCTACAGCATGATATTATCAGCATTTGGTGCGGTATAATCAGAGGTATCTATGTGCTTTTGTGCCTGTTTTAAGTCCTCCAGCTTAACGCCCCTACACCTCCCACTACACAGGCATACTTACTTATGCATACACTGACATCTGGCATACCTACACACACCCCAGGGCCACTTCCTTCCCCTGATGTCAGGGAGAGGATGGGCATGCAGAGTGCAGTAAGTCTCCACGTTACTCTGGCCAACAGTCTTGGCCTACCTCCAGCATCTGTCACCCACAACATCTGTTCCCTCCTTGTAAAGTGCTGAACTATCTCACCTGGGTCAGTGCTATAGCTGATCACAGTGCCCGATCAGGATGTCACTGTGACAGGCAGCAGTGCAGATTGACCGGTCAATCAATGCAGTGCCGCAACATATGCACTAAATGAGATTTCCGTGCCCCCAGTCAGGTTACTCCCTGGGCAGTGACCCTGCTCACACCCTCCCCTAGTTCCACCTCTGATCACAATTATCTCTCTTGGAGAGTGTAGCAAATTGGAGTTGGGGGAATCTCACCTCTGCCATGCATGGTCACAATCTGGGCACAGGACCCAAATAGTGGGCAATGTGGCACTTCTTACAGTAGAGAATAAGTAACTTTATTCTTTACTTGTGTATTAAGGACCTTATTTGCATTAAATTCAGTCCACATGGGACCAAGACTTTCTGGCTTACTGAACAAAGTGGAATTGTTTCGTAGAGGGTGGAGAATTGTATTTTATCTGAAATTACCCCCTCTGCACAAAATACAAACAATTATACCCATACAAGTACCTTGTGGAAGTTGTTGCCCTCTATCTTCCTGTGGTCTCTCCCTGTTTCTCACCGTGCCTCCTCCCATTTCCTTGCACCTCTGCGTCTCCGCATATATCCCTATACTCAGAGCCGGCTCCGGTCAGTGACATGGGATGCCCAAATATGAGCATACCCATATATGGGCATCCATGCCACTGACCGGAGCCCGCTCTGTTGCGGATATGGAGAGAGACTGGGAGATTTACATCCCCTTATAATTCATATGGTGCATAGTACCGGCACGTATTGTTTTACCGGTACTGTGTACCTTCCTACTTTCACACTGGTACAGTATATGCTGCAGTGGGACTGAGAGGGATATATTGGTAACACATAGTCATTGTTGGGGGAATTCAATCCATTTTGAAAATAGTAATGAAATGTTTTTTACTTTTCTTTTTTTTCAGTAATGAAGAATGAAACATTTCTGTTAAAATTGAATTGGAGGTGAACTGGATTCATCATCAACTCTGCACCAGTGTGAATTGATGTTCTTTAATGTTCTGATAAGGTACATGCAACATCTCTTCCTCAACCCCTGCACCACTCTCTGCCTCTTGCCTCTCTCTCTCCACCTCCCTGCTAAGCGTATTAACCCATCTAATGTAATCCACATTCCATGTCTCACTTTACTCTTCACTTCTCACGTGCCCTCTGGAATGACTGCTCTCTGACTAACAAGGTCTATTTGTACATGACCTCTTCTGCTCTCATCCACCACCTCTCATTCCCCTCACCCCTGTCCTACTCGATACCTCAGCTTAATTGAACTCTCTCCTCTGACATCTACCCTTATCTCTAACCTCTCCTCACTTTCTGCTTAAACTAACTATCTTGTTAACTTTTACAATGCTATCATCTCCTCCTCCCTCCTCCTCCTTCCTCCTCCCTCCTCCATTATATATATACCCCTTCTAGGCTCTGACACACTCATCCCTCTAAGGCCATGATTATCATGGGCACATGCTTGGTCGTCCACAGTGCGTGCGAGCGATGCAGAGCCGCCTCGGACCTCAGTGCAGGGATTGCTGCATACCCCCAGCATCTGTCACCCACAAACAATACACACACTAATACTCCCCACAATACACACTATAATACCTCCTCAATACTAATCTCCCCAATAATATTATAGCTCCAAACACAATATACACAACACCCTTACACAAGATACACAATCTAGTACTCTCCTCTGCACCTCTACACACAATATAATACTCCCACACACACAATATACACACTACCCTCCTACCCCCATAAAATACAACCAATAATACACACACACTTTGTGGATGTTGGGACCAGCTCCCGGCATGCACCAGTGAAAGAGAGAGGCCCGCAGAAGCTCGGAAGAACTCCCTCCATCCGTGCCTTCCTCCGTTTCACATCTTCTCCCTGTCTCTCTCCCTCCCTTTCCTTGCATCTCCCTGCGTCTTTACGTATACCCAGTCAGTGACGGCTCTGGTCACGTGATGCCTTAATATGGGCTTATCCATATATGTTCATCCACGTCACTAATGTGATGCCCGCACTGTTGCGGAGCTGGTACTTACGACGGGCACTTATTGTTTTATCAGTACTGCGTACCTGACTCTACCGGCCTACTTTCAACACTAGTACAATATGTGCTTCACTACGAGTGAGTGGGGAATATTGGCATCACACAGTCACTGTTGAATATGCCATTCAATCCATTTTGAAAATAGTAATGCAATGTGGTTTTGTTTTGTTTGCTTTTTGCAGTAATGAAGAATGGAAAAGTTATATTAAATTGGAGGGGGACTAGATTCAGCATTTCATCATGAACTCTGCACTTGTGAGAATTTAACTTCTTGAATACCCTGACAGGTACACGCAACATTAAGACTATAATCTGCTGTGCAAGCTTTCGTGCTATACCTCCCCCTCAGGTTTTGATTTATACATTTGCTCCCTCAATTCATGTCCTCTAATATTTGAAAGCTCTCTAGTAGCATTTTCTCTTTACCACAGAACGTCATCCCAATGTAACCTCTCTCTTGTTCTTTCTGCTTGCTGTTTCCTCACTCCTCTGTTAAACTTTTCTAATTTCTCTAACTTCCACACTCCTGCTTTTATCCACATGTTCTCCTCTTTCCTTCCCCTACCTTTGCACGTGTCTACACACTGCACCATTTGTACAGACCTCTATTGCAGCTATTTCTGCACTGCTCAATGAAAAGCACTCTTTAATATCCTATTCTCTGTGCCCCCTCTCTCTGCGCCCCCTCTTTTGGCGCCTCCTCTCTCTGCGCCCCCTCTCTCTGCGCCTATCTGTCTCATTCTCTCTACGTCCCTCTCTCTCTACATAGAGCTATCTCTGTCTCTCTCTACACCTATCTCTGTGTCTCCTTCTATGTTTGCTGATGTGTGGGATATCTCTTATAATCTTGAACCTGCTCATATACACATCGGGCCTCCCTGCCTCTGCCTCCCTGCTAAGAGTGTTAACCTATCTAATGTAATCCACATTCCTTTCCTTACTTTTCTCTTCCCTTCTCCTATGCCATCTGGAATGTCCGTTCTCTGACTAACAAGGCTCTAGTTGTACATGACCTCTTCTGCTCTCATCATTCACAATCAGTCATTCCCCTCACCCCATCTTACCTGTCCCACTGATTTGCCTCTGCTTAATTAAACTCTCCTCTGACATCTACTCTAACCTCTCTGCTCTCTCTCTCTTTCCGCTTAAACTAACAATCTTATTAACTCTTACAATGCTATCCTCCTATCTATATGCCCCCTCTAGGCTCTGACACACTTGTCCCTCTAGCCCACACCCTTGGCTAAATTCCCAAACATGTTCATCACACTTCCACTCGCTGTTCTTAATGCCTATGAAGGAAATCACACAATTGATATTTGATTTTTCTACAGTAAAAATGTCTCCAGTCCTGTATAAAGCTGCTCTCTGGGGCCAAACCACACTACTTTTTTTTCACATTCATCAACACTCAAATTTAATTTACGTTGTCTTTTTTTCCCTGTATTTGACTCCCTCCACTAACCTTCTCCTCACACTTGCCATCCTTCCTTCACTTCTCCTCAAGCATTTGACTACTTCAGAGGCAAGGTGGATGCCACCCACAAGGAGATTCCTTCTGTCCCTTCCCCCTTCTCTCCTTCTACCTAATTCTCCTTCTGCATTTGACTCCTTTTCTTCTCTTACAGAGCTGGAAGCTAATCATCTTCTCTTCTCCCTCTACCACATGCCCTCTAGATCGTATCCCCTCACACCTTACTGCATCTCTTAGTCCCCACTCTCACCCACATCTTCAATTCCTCCCTATTCTCTGGCTCTTTACCCTCTTACTTTAAGCCTGTAGTGGTCACCCTTTTCTCAGAAACAACCTACACCCTATGTGCCTTACTAACTACCGCCCTGTATCCCTCCTGCTGTTTGTCTCCTAATTGCTAGAATGTCAACATTCTTAAATCACATTCCCTCCTGGATCCTTTACAACCTGCCTTTCGTACAGCTCGTTCTACAGACTGTGCTTAAAGCAAATTCCCAAGGTCACTTTTCCCTACTAATCCTACTTGATCTATCTGCTGCGTTTGATGCTCTCAATCACTCTCCTCCTTCATATTCTAAACTCTCTCTTGGTATCCGTAACACAGTTCTATCCTGGTTTTCATCATAACTTTCCTGTCACACATTCTCCATCTCTGTTGCTAACATGTCTTCGTCTTCTATTGATCTGTCTGTGGGTATACATCAGGGCTCTGTTCTGAGATCTCTCTTTCTCTCTACATACTATCATTTGGTGACCTCATCAACTCTTTGTGACAATCCTATAAATAACAAATACAAATATCAGGTCATGGGAATAAGTGATTTGGACATAAAAGTAACATTTCGGAAGTGTGGACAACTAATACATCTTGTAGATTGCCTTTACAGTGTGATGTCATTGATTCAGTAGATTGTGTGCAGACCAGGACTGCAGTACAGTGTCACTCACATGGATGACTTGCGTGGTAGAAGCTCAAGAACAAGGATGTCAAACTCCAGTCCTCGAGGGCAGCAAACAGGCCAGGTTTTCAGGATATCCCTACTGAAAACCTGGCCTGTTTGGGACCCTCGAGGACTGGAGTTTGACATGCATGCTCTAGAAGGAGCACAGCTGTGGGTGGGAGGTGGATTTGCTTTGCATCAAATGGTTTGGAGCAAGGTTTATTGTATGTATTATCATAATAACAATGCAATGCTTAACTTTTATTTCAGGAGGGATGACTGCAGAACAGAAGTGAATATTGAAGCCATGTGTTCCTTTTCTTGCAAAAGAGAAAATTTGAAGGACAGTTGAAGAGAAGGAAAATTACTACACAGAGACAGATAAGCAATGTGTATATTTCTCATTTACCATTTAGTATTTGTCGTTTTATTGACTCCACACAATCCGGCTGCTACGGGTTTCACATTGAATATTTTCATCTCTACTCTACCCCTTCCTGTGATCTGAACCATGCAAGTTTTCGTTGATTCAATACATCATGAGTAGAGGGTGGCTACAGTATGAAGTAAAGACCCAAGGACCACATCTACTACCATTCATAACAAGAACATGTGCAGTAGCGCACAGCTGCAGTTCTATGTGATTGTTATGAAAGGTTAAGGTGGTTCAATTCTATGAATCTGGAGTGGGATGGATCCTGTTTGCATCATATGGTTTCATCTAGGCCAGTAGATTATATAACTCTCAGTACAGGTTACACATGGCATCAGTATTAGTGATTTAAAGAGGAGGAAAGCTTCAATGTGGAGAACAAAGCCAAGTAATGTTGAAGTTACTCCTTTTACCATTTACTTGGTCAGTCTGTACTGTCTACTCCCCACACAGCTGCTAAGGGTCTTCCATTTTAAATACTTTCACCTCCTATTCTGCACTGCTTTGCTGCCCATTATTCAGAGATGCGTTCCAGTCATGTTTACCACTCTGAATCTCTCTGCAGTCATTGGTTCAGCACATCATGGGTAGAGCATGGCTACAGATACAGCAAGCTATTATTATTTTACCGGCTGATCATCCATAATATTGCATTAAAACATAGAATATCACTTAATTTCCAAAAGATTCAGTGATGCTGATAATGCACAATCTCACAACATTTCCCATCATAATGCCATAATGCACCAGTGGGAGAAATAATCCTTGCTATATCTGTACATTGTGTGACGTATTACCTCCATGACCATTGAGAGCAAGTACATCTTCTGTATAGAGCGGCTGTGTTATGATGCAGTTATTGATCATCATTGACATAATCACAAGAATCTTATGCAAAGGGAAATTGTCCGCAGCGAAGTGAGATTTCAGCCCGCAAACGTCTGTAATATTAATGCAATGTCTTACTTTTGTTGCAGTGAACACTGAAGAGACGGATCTACTACAACACTGTACAGGATGAGCATACGCTACAAGCAGCAAAATGATCTTGCAGTTGACAGTATGTTGTTCTGGTAATGTGCACAATTATTATTTATGGGCTACACACCACAGTGCTGGACATATTCTGTTAACTTCAACTCTACTCCTAACATGGAGATGTCTTCCTGGTGTTACTGATTCAGTACATCATATGCACAGTGTGGTTATGATATGATGGATTGATTTAATGAACCCACCAACCAATGATGACATCTGCATCATCTTCTGTAAAGTGCAGCTACAGCATGATATTATCAGCATTTGGTGCGGTATAATCAGAGGTATCTATGTGCTTTTGTGCCTGTTTTAAGTCCTCCAGCTTAACGCCCCTACACCTCCCACTACACAGGCATACTTACTTATGCATACACTGACATCTGGCATACCTACACACACCCCAGGGCCACTTCCTTCCCCTGATGTCAGGGAGAGGATGGGCATGCAGAGTGCAGTAAGTCTCCACGTTACTCTGGCCAACAGTCTTGGCCTACCTCCAGCATCTGTCACCCACAACATCTGTTCCCTCCTTGTAAAGTGCTGAACTATCTCACCTGGGTCAGTGCTATAGCTGATCACAGTGCCCGATCAGGATGTCACTGTGACAGGCAGCAGTGCAGATTGACCGGTCAATCAATGCAGTGCCGCAACATATGCACTAAATGAGATTTCCGTGCCCCCAGTCAGGTTACTCCCTGGGCAGTGACCCTGCTCACACCCTCCCCTAGTTCCACCTCTGATCACAATTATCTCTCTTGGAGAGTGTAGCAAATTGGAGTTGGGGGAATCTCACCTCTGCCATGCATGGTCACAATCTGGGCACAGGACCCAAATAGTGGGCAATCTGGCACTTCTTACAGTAGAGAATAAGTAACTTTATTCTTTACTTGTGTATTAAGGACCTTATTTGCATTAAATTCAGTCCACATGGGACCAAGACTTTCTGGCTTACTGAACAAAGTGGAATTGTTTCGTAGAGGGTGGAGAATTGTATTTTATCTGAAATTACCCCCTCTGCACAAAATACAAACAATTATACCCATACAAGTACCTTGTGGAAGTTGTTGCCCTCTATCTTCCTGTGGTCTCTCCCTGTTTCTCACCGTGCCTCCTCCCATTTCCTTGCACCTCTGCGTCTCCGCATATATCCCTATACTCAGAGCCGGCTCCGGTCAGTGACATGGGATGCCCAAATATGAGCATACCCATATATGGGCATCCATGCCACTGACCGGAGCCCGCTCTGTTGCGGATATGGAGAGAGACTGGGAGATTTACATCCCCTTATAATTCATATGGTGCATAGTACCGGCACGTATTGTTTTACCGGTACTGTGTACCTTCCTACTTTCACACTGGTACAGTATATGCTGCAGTGGGACTGAGAGGGATATATTGGTAACACATAGTCATTGTTGGGGGAATTCAATCCATTTTGAAAATAGTAATGAAATGTTTTTTACTTTTCTTTTTTTTCAGTAATGAAGAATGAAACATTTCTGTTAAAATTGAATTGGAGGTGAACTGGATTCATCATCAACTCTGCACCAGTGTGAATTGATGTTCTTTAATGTTCTGATAAGGTACATGCAACATCTCTTCCTCAACCCCTGCACCACTCTCTGCCTCTTGCCTCTCTCTCTCCACCTCCCTGCTAAGCGTATTAACCCATCTAATGTAATCCACATTCCATGTCTCACTTTACTCTTCACTTCTCACGTGCCCTCTGGAATGACTGCTCTCTGACTAACAAGGTCTATTTGTACATGACCTCTTCTGCTCTCATCCACCACCTCTCATTCCCCTCACCCCTGTCCTACTCGATACCTCAGCTTAATTGAACTCTCTCCTCTGACATCTACCCTTATCTCTAACCTCTCCTCACTTTCTGCTTAAACTAACTATCTTGTTAACTTTTACAATGCTATCATCTCCTCCTCCCTCCTCCTCCTTCCTCCTCCCTCCTCCATTATATATATACCCCTTCTAGGCTCTGACACACTCATCCCTCTAAGGCCATGATTATCATGGGCACATGCTTGGTCGTCCACAGTGCGTGCGAGCGATGCAGAGCCGCCTCGGACCTCAGTGCAGGGATTGCTGCATACCCCCAGCATCTGTCACCCACAAACAATACACACACTAATACTCCCCACAATACACACTATAATACCTCCTCAATACTAATCTCCCCAATAATATTATAGCTCCAAACACAATATACACAACACCCTTACACAAGATACACAATCTAGTACTCTCCTCTGCACCTCTACACACAATATAATACTCCCACACACACAATATACACACTACCCTCCTACCCCCATAAAATACAACCAATAATACACACACACTTTGTGGATGTTGGGACCAGCTCCCGGCATGCACCAGTGAAAGAGAGAGGCCCGCAGAAGCTCGGAAGAACTCCCTCCATCCGTGCCTTCCTCCGTTTCACATCTTCTCCCTGTCTCTCTCCCTCCCTTTCCTTGCATCTCCCTGCGTCTTTACGTATACCCAGTCAGTGACGGCTCTGGTCACGTGATGCCTTAATATGGGCTTATCCATATATGTTCATCCACGTCACTAATGTGATGCCCGCACTGTTGCGGAGCTGGTACTTACGACGGGCACTTATTGTTTTATCAGTACTGCGTACCTGACTCTACCGGCCTACTTTCAACACTAGTACAATATGTGCTTCACTACGAGTGAGTGGGGAATATTGGCATCACACAGTCACTGTTGAATATGCCATTCAATCCATTTTGAAAATAGTAATGCAATGTGGTTTTGTTTTGTTTGCTTTTTGCAGTAATGAAGAATGGAAAAGTTATATTAAATTGGAGGGGGACTAGATTCAGCATTTCATCATGAACTCTGCACTTGTGAGAATTTAACTTCTTGAATACCCTGACAGGTACACGCAACATTAAGACTATAATCTGCTGTGCAAGCTTTCGTGCTATACCTCCCCCTCAGGTTTTGATTTATACATTTGCTGCCTCAATTCATGTCCTCTAATATTTGAAAGCTCTCTCCTAGCATTTTCTCTTTACCACAGAACGTCATCCCAATGTAACCTCTCTCTTGTTCTTTCTGCTTGCTGTTTCCTCACTCCTCTGTTAAACTTTTCTAATTTCTCTAACTTCCACACTCCTGCTTTTATCCACATGTTCTCCTCTTTCCTTCCCCTACCTTTGCATGTGTCTACACACTGCACCATTTGTACAGACCTCTATTGCAGCTATTTCTGCACTGCTCAATGAAAAGCACTCTTTAATATCCTATTCTCTGTGCCCCCTCTTTTGGCGCCTCCTCTCTCTGCGCCCCCTCTCTCTGCGCCTATCTGTCTCATTCTCTCTACGTCCCTCTCTCTCTACATAGAGCTATCTCTGTCTCTCTCTACACCTATCTCTGTGTCTCCTTCTATGTTTGCTGATGTGTGGGATATCTCTTATAATCTTGAACCTGCTCATATACACATCGGGCCTCCCTGCCTCTGCCTCCCTGCTAAGAGTGTTAACCTATCTAATGTAATCCACATTCCTTTCCTTACTTTTCTCTTCCCTTCTCCTATGCCATCTGGAATGTCCGTTCTCTGACTAACAAGGCTCTAGTTGTACATGACCTCTTCTGCTCTCATCATTCACAATCAGTCATTCCCCTCACCCCATCTTACCTGTCCCACTGATTTGCCTCTGCTTAATTAAACTCTCCTCTGACATCTACTCTAACCTCTCTGCTCTCTCTCTCTTTCCGCTTAAACTAACAATCTTATTAACTCTTACAATGCTATCCTCCTATCTATATGCCCCCTCTAGGCTCTGACACACTTGTCCCTCTAGCCCACACCCTTGGCTAAATTCCCAAACATGTTCATCACACTTCCACTCGCTGTTCTTAATGCCTATGAAGGAAATCACACAATTGATATTTGATTTTTCTACAGTAAAAATGTCTCCAGTCCTGTATAAAGCTGCTCTCTGTGGCCAAACCACACTACTTTTTTTTCACATTCATCAACACTCAAATTTAATTTACGCTGTCTTTTTTTCCCTGTATTTGACTCCCTCCACTAACCTTCTCCTCACACTTGCCATCCTTCCTTCACTTCTCCTCAAGCATTTGACTACTTCAGAGGCAAGGTGGATGCCACCCACAAGGAGATTCCTTCTGTCCCTTCCCCCTTCTCTCCTTCTACCTAATTCTCCTTCTGCATTTGACTCCTTTTCTTCTCTTGCAGAGCTGGAAGCTAATCATCTTCTCTTCTCCCTCTACCACATGCCCTCTAGATCGTATCCCCTCACACCTTACTGCATCTCTTAGTCCCCACTCTCACCCACATCTTCAATTCCTCCCTATTCTCTGGCTCTTTACCCTCTTACTTTAAGCCTGTAGTGGTCACCCTTTTCTCAGAAACAACCTACACCCTATGTGCCTTACTAACTACCGCCCTGTATCCCTCCTGCTGTTTGTCTCCTAATTGCTAGAATGTCAACATTCTTAAATCACATTCCCTCCTGGATCCTTTACAACCTGCCTTTCGTACAGCTCGTTCTACAGACTGTGCTTAAAGCAAATTCCCAAGGTCACTTTTCCCTACTAATCCTACTTGATCTATCTGCTGCGTTTTGATGCTCTCAATCACTCTCCTTCATATTCTAAACTCTCTCTTGGTATCCGTAACACAGTTCTATCCTGGTTTTCATCATAACTTTCCTGTCACACATTCTCCATCTCTGTTGCTAACATGTCTTCGTCTTCTATTGATCTGTCTGTGGGTATACATCAGGGCTCTGTTCTGAGATCTCTCTTTCTCTCTACATACTATCATTTGGTGACCTCATCAACTCTTTGTGACAATCCTATAAATAACAAATACAAATATCAGGTCATGGGAATAAGTGATTTGGACATAAAAGTAACATTTCGGAAGTGTGGACAACTAATACATCTTGTAGATTGCCTTTACAGTGTGATGTCATTGATTCAGTAGATTGTGTGCAGACCAGGACTGCAGTACAGTGTCACTCACATGGATGACTTGCGTGGTAGAAGCTCAAGAACAAGGATGTCAAACTCCAGTCCTCGAGGGCAGCAAACAGGCCAGGTTTTCAGGATATCCCTACTGAAAACCTGGCCTGTTTGGGACCCTCGAGGACTGGAGTTTGACATGCATGCTCTAGAAGGAGCACAGCTGTGGGTGGGAGGTGGATTTGCTTTGCATCAAATGGTTTGGAGCAAGGTTTATTGTATGTATTATCATAATAACAATGCAATGCTTAACTTTTATTTCAGGAGGGATGACTGCAGAACAGAAGTGAATATTGAAGCCATGTGTTCCTTTTCTTGCAAAAGAGAAAATTTGAAGGACAGTTGAAGAGAAGGAAAATTACTACACAGAGACAGATAAGCAATGTGTATATTTCTCATTTACCATTTAGTATTTGTCGTTTTATTGACTCCACACAATCCGGCTGCTACGGGTTTCACATTGAATATTTTCATCTCTACTCTACCCCTTCCTGTGATCTGAACCATGCAAGTTTTCGTTGATTCAATACATCATGAGTAGAGGGTGGCTACAGTATGAAGTAAAGACCCAAGGACCACATCTACTACCATTCATAACAAGAACATGTGCAGTAGCGCACAGCTGCAGTTCTATGTGATTGTTATGAAAGGTTAAGGTGGTTCAATTCTATGAATCTGGAGTGGGATGGATCCTGTTTGCATCATATGGTTTCATCTAGGCCAGTAGATTATATAACTCTCAGTACAGGTTACACATGGCATCAGTATTAGTGATTTAAAGAGGAGGAAAGCTTCAATGTGGAGAACAAAGCCAAGTAATGTTGAAGTTACTCCTTTTACCATTTACTTGGTCAGTCTGTACTGTCTACTCCCCACACAGCTGCTAAGGATCTTCCATTTTAAATACTTTCACCTCCTATTCTGCACTGCTTTGCTGCCCATTATTCAGAGATGCGTTCCAGTCATGTTTACCACTCTGAATCTCTCTGCAGTCATTGGTTCAGCACATCATGGGTAGAGCATGGCTACAGATACAGCAAGCTATTATTATTTTACCGGCTGATCATCCATAATATTGCATTAAAACATAGAATATCACTTAATTTCCAAAAGATTCAGTGATGCTGATAATGCACAATCTCACAACATTTCCCATCATAATGCCATAATGCACCAGTGGGAGAAATAATCCTTGCTATATCTGTACATTGTGTGACGTATTACCTCCATGACCATTGAGAGCAAGTACATCTTCTGTATAGAGCGGCTGTGTTATGATGCAGTTATTGATCATCATTGACATAATCACAAGAATCTTATGCAAAGGGAAATTGTCCGCAGCGAAGTGAGATTTCAGCCCCCAAACGTCTGTAATATTAATGCAATGTCTTACTTTTGTTGCAGTGAACACTGAAGAGACGGATCTACTACAACACTGTACAGGATGAGCATACGCTACAAGCAGCAAAATGATCTTGCAGTTGACAGTATGTTGTTCTGGTAATGTGCACAATTATTATTTATGGGCTACACACCACAGTGCTGGACATATTCTGTTAACTTCAACTCTACTCCTAACATGGAGATGTCTTCCTGGTGTTACTGATTCAGTACATCATATGCACAGTGTGGTTATGATATGATGGATTGATTTAATGAACCCACCAACCAATGATGACATCTGCATCATCTTCTGTAAAGTGCAGCTACAGCATGATATTATCAGCATTTGGTGCGGTATAATCAGAGGTATCTATGTGCTTTTGTGCCTGTTTTAAGTCCTCCAGCTTAACGCCCCTACACCTCCCACTACACAGGCATACTTACTTATGCATACACTGACATCTGGCATACCTACACACACCCCAGGGCCACTTCCTTCCCCTGATGTCAGGGAGAGGATGGGCATGCAGAGTGCAGTAAGTCTCCACGTTACTCTGGCCAACAGTCTTGGCCTACCTCCAGCATCTGTCACCCACAACATCTGTTCCCTCCTTGTAAAGTGCTGAACTATCTCACCTGGGTCAGTGCTATAGCTGATCACAGTGCCCGATCAGGATGTCACTGTGACAGGCAGCAGTGCAGATTGACCGGTCAATCAATGCAGTGCCGCAACATATGCACTAAATGAGATTTCCGTGCCCCCAGTCAGGTTACTCCCTGGGCAGTGACCCTGCTCACACCCTCCCCTAGTTCCACCTCTGATCACAATTATCTCTCTTGGAGAGTGTAGCAAATTGGAGTTGGGGGAATCTCACCTCTGCCATGCATGGTCACAATCTGGGCACAGGACCCAAATAGTGGGCAATGTGGCACTTCTTACAGTAGAGAATAAGTAACTTTATTCTTTACTTGTGTATTAAGGACCTTATTTGCATTAAATTCAGTCCACATGGGACCAAGACTTTCTGGCTTACTGAACAAAGTGGAATTGTTTCGTAGAGGGTGGAGAATTGTATTTTATCTGAAATTACCCCCTCTGCACAAAATACAAACAATTATACCCATACAAGTACCTTGTGGAAGTTGTTGCCCTCTATCTTCCTGTGGTCTCTCCCTGTTTCTCACCGTGCCTCCTCCCATTTCCTTGCACCTCTGCGTCTCCGCATATATCCCTATACTCAGAGCCGGCTCCGGTCAGTGACATGGGATGCCCAAATATGAGCATACCCATATATGGGCATCCATGCCACTGACCGGAGCCCGCTCTGTTGCGGATATGGAGAGAGACTGGGAGATTTACATCCCCTTATAATTCATATGGTGCATAGTACCGGCACGTATTGTTTTACCGGTACTGTGTACCTTCCTACTTTCACACTGGTACAGTATATGCTGCAGTGGGACTGAGAGGGATATATTGGTAACACATAGTCATTGTTGGGGGAATTCAATCCATTTTGAAAATAGTAATGAAATGTTTTTTACTTTTCTTTTTTTTCAGTAATGAAGAATGAAACATTTCTGTTAAAATTGAATTGGAGGTGAACTGGATTCATCATCAACTCTGCACCAGTGTGAATTGATGTTCTTTAATGTTCTGATAAGGTACATGCAACATCTCTTCCTCAACCCCTGCACCACTCTCTGCCTCTTGCCTCTCTCTCTCCACCTCCCTGCTAAGCGTATTAACCCATCTAATGTAATCCACATTCCATGTCTCACTTTACTCTTCACTTCTCACGTGCCCTCTGGAATGACTGCTCTCTGACTAACAAGGTCTATTTGTACATGACCTCTTCTGCTCTCATCCACCACCTCTCATTCCCCTCACCCCTGTCCTACTCGATACCTCAGCTTAATTGAACTCTCTCCTCTGACATCTACCCTTATCTCTAACCTCTCCTCACTTTCTGCTTAAACTAACTATCTTGTTAACTTTTACAATGCTATCATCTCCTCCTCCCTCCTCCTCCTTCCTCCTCCCTCCTCCATTATATATATACCCCTTCTAGGCTCTGACACACTCATCCCTCTAAGGCCATGATTATCATGGGCACATGCTTGGTCGTCCACAGTGCGTGCGAGCGATGCAGAGCCGCCTCGGACCTCAGTGCAGGGATTGCTGCATACCCCCAGCATCTGTCACCCACAAACAATACACACACTAATACTCCCCACAATACACACTATAATACCTCCTCAATACTAATCTCCCCAATAATATTATAGCTCCAAACACAATATACACAACACCCTTACACAAGATACACAATCTAGTACTCTCCTCTGCACCTCTACACACAATATAATACTCCCACACACACAATATACACACTACCCTCCTACCCCCATAAAATACAACCAATAATACACACACACTTTGTGGATGTTGGGACCAGCTCCCGGCATGCACCAGTGAAAGAGAGAGGCCCGCAGAAGCTCGGAAGAACTCCCTCCATCCGTGCCTTCCTCCGTTTCACATCTTCTCCCTGTCTCTCTCCCTCCCTTTCCTTGCATCTCCCTGCGTCTTTACGTATACCCAGTCAGTGACGGCTCTGGTCACGTGATGCCTTAATATGGGCTTATCCATATATGTTCATCCACGTCACTAATGTGATGCCCGCACTGTTGCGGAGCTGGTACTTACGACGGGCACTTATTGTTTTATCAGTACTGCGTACCTGACTCTACCGGCCTACTTTCAACACTAGTACAATATGTGCTTCACTACGAGTGAGTGGGGAATATTGGCATCACACAGTCACTGTTGAATATGCCATTCAATCCATTTTGAAAATAGTAATGCAATGTGGTTTTGTTTTGTTTGCTTTTTGCAGTAATGAAGAATGGAAAAGTTATATTAAATTGGAGGGGGACTAGATTCAGCATTTCATCATGAACTCTGCACTTGTGAGAATTTAACTTCTTGAATACCCTGACAGGTACACGCAACATTAAGACTATAATCTGCTGTGCAAGCTTTCGTGCTATACCTCCCCCTCAGGTTTTGATTTATACATTTGCTGCCTCAATTCATGTCCTCTAATATTTGAAAGCTCTCTCCTAGCATTTTCTCTTTACCACAGAACGTCATCCCAATGTAACCTCTCTCTTGTTCTTTCTGCTTGCTGTTTCCTCACTCCTCTGTTAAACTTTTCTAATTTCTCTAACTTCCACACTCCTGCTTTTATCCACATGTTCTCCTCTTTCCTTCCCCTACCTTTGCATGTGTCTACACACTGCACCATTTGTACAGACCTCTATTGCAGCTATTTCTGCACTGCTCAATGAAAAGCACTCTTTAATATCCTATTCTCTGTGCCCCCTCTCTCTGCGCCCCCTCTTTTGGCGCCTCCTCTCTCTGCGCCCCCTCTCTCTGCGCCTATCTGTCTCATTCTCTCTACGTCCCTCTCTCTCTACATAGAGCTATCTCTGTCTCTCTCTACACCTATCTCTGTGTCTCCTTCTATGTTTGCTGATGTGTGGGATATCTCTTATAATCTTGAACCTGCTCATATACACATCGGGCCTCCCTGCCTCTGCCTCCCTGCTAAGAGTGTTAACCTATCTAATGTAATCCACATTCCTTTCCTTACTTTTCTCTTCCCTTCTCCTATGCCATCTGGAATGTCCGTTCTCTGACTAACAAGGCTCTAGTTGTACATGACCTCTTCTGCTCTCATCATTCACAATCAGTCATTCCCCTCACCCCATCTTACCTGTCCCACTGATTTGCCTCTGCTTAATTAAACTCTCCTCTGACATCTACTCTAACCTCTCTGCTCTCTCTCTCTTTCCGCTTAAACTAACAATCTTATTAACTCTTACAATGCTATCCTCCTATCTATATGCCCCCTCTAGGCTCTGACACACTTGTCCCTCTAGCCCACACCCTTGGCTAAATTCCCAAACATGTTCATCACACTTCCACTCGCTGTTCTTAATGCCTATGAAGGAAATCACACAATTGATATTTGATTTTTCTACAGTAAAAATGTCTCCAGTCCTGTATAAAGCTGCTCTCTGTGGCCAAACCACACTACTTTTTTTTCACATTCATCAACACTCAAATTTAATTTACGCTGTCTTTTTTTCCCTGTATTTGACTCCCTCCACTAACCTTCTCCTCACACTTGCCATCCTTCCTTCACTTCTCCTCAAGCATTTGACTACTTCAGAGGCAAGGTGGATGCCACCCACAAGGAGATTCCTTCTGTCCCTTCCCCCTTCTCTCCTTCTACCTAATTCTCCTTCTGCATTTGACTCCTTTTCTTCTCTTACAGAGCTGGAAGCTAATCATCTTCTCTTCTCCCTCTACCACATGCCCTCTAGATCGTATCCCCTCACACCTTACTGCATCTCTTAGTCCCCACTCTCACCCACATCTTCAATTCCTCCCTATTCTCTGGCTCTTTACCCTCTTACTTTAAGCCTGTAGTGGTCACCCTTTTCTCAGAAACAACCTACACCCTATGTGCCTTACTAACTACCGCCCTGTATCCCTCCTGCTGTTTGTCTCCTAATTGCTAGAATGTCAACATTCTTAAATCACATTCCCTCCTGGATCCTTTACAACCTGCCTTTCGTACAGCTCGTTCTACAGACTGTGCTTAAAGCAAATTCCCAAGGTCACTTTTCCCTACTAATCCTACTTGATCTATCTGCTGCGTTTGATGCTCTAAATCACTCTCCTCCTTCCTATACTAAACTCTCTCTTGGTATCCGTAACACAGTTCTATCCTGGTTTTCATCATAACTTTCCTGTCACACATTCTCCATCTCTGTTGCTAACATGTCTTCGTCTTCTATTGATCTGTCTGTGGGTATACATCAGGGCTCTGTTCTGAGATCTCTCTTTCTCTCTACATACTATCATTTGGTGACCTCATCAACTCTTTGTGACAATCCTATAAATAACAAATACAAATATCAGGTCATGGGAATAAGTGATTTGGACATAAAAGTAACATTTCGGAAGTGTGGACAACTAATACATCTTGTAGATTGCCTTTACAGTGTGATGTCATTGATTCAGTAGATTGTGTGCAGACCAGGACTGCAGTACAGTGTCACTCACATGGATGACTTGCGTGGTAGAAGCTCAAGAACAAGGATGTCAAACTCCAGTCCTCGAGGGCAGCAAACAGGCCAGGTTTTCAGGATATCCCTACTGAAAACCTGGCCTGTTTGGGACCCTCGAGGACTGGAGTTTGACATGCATGCTCTAGAAGGAGCACAGCTGTGGGTGGGAGGTGGATTTGCTTTGCATCAAATGGTTTGGAGCAAGGTTTATTGTATGTATTATCATAATAACAATGCAATGCTTAACTTTTATTTCAGGAGGGATGACTGCAGAACAGAAGTGAATATTGAAGCCATGTGTTCCTTTTCTTGCAAAAGAGAAAATTTGAAGGACAGTTGAAGAGAAGGAAAATTACTACACAGAGACAGATAAGCAATGTGTATATTTCTCATTTACCATTTAGTATTTGTCGTTTTATTGACTCCACACAATCCGGCTGCTACGGGTTTCACATTGAATATTTTCATCTCTACTCTACCCCTTCCTGTGATCTGAACCATGCAAGTTTTCGTTGATTCAATACATCATGAGTAGAGGGTGGCTACAGTATGAAGTAAAGACCCAAGGACCACATCTACTACCATTCATAACAAGAACATGTGCAGTAGCGCACAGCTGCAGTTCTATGTGATTGTTATGAAAGGTTAAGGTGGTTCAATTCTATGAATCTGGAGTGGGATGGATCCTGTTTGCATCATATGGTTTCATCTAGGCCAGTAGATTATATAACTCTCAGTACAGGTTACACATGGCATCAGTATTAGTGATTTAAAGAGGAGGAAAGCTTCAATGTGGAGAACAAAGCCAAGTAATGTTGAAGTTACTCCTTTTACCATTTACTTGGTCAGTCTGTACTGTCTACTCCCCACACAGCTGCTAAGGATCTTCCATTTTAAATACTTTCACCTCCTATTCTGCACTGCTTTGCTGCCCATTATTCAGAGATGCGTTCCAGTCATGTTTACCACTCTGAATCTCTCTGCAGTCATTGGTTCAGCACATCATGGGTAGAGCATGGCTACAGATACAGCAAGCTATTATTATTTTACCGGCTGATCATCCATAATATTGCATTAAAACATAGAATATCACTTAATTTCCAAAAGATTCAGTGATGCTGATAATGCACAATCTCACAACATTTCCCATCATAATGCCATAATGCACCAGTGGGAGAAATAATCCTTGCTATATCTGTACATTGTGTGACGTATTACCTCCATGACCATTGAGAGCAAGTACATCTTCTGTATAGAGCGGCTGTGTTATGATGCAGTTATTGATCATCATTGACATAATCACAAGAATCTTATGCAAAGGGAAATTGTCCGCAGCGAAGTGAGATTTCAGCCCCCAAACGTCTGTAATATTAATGCAATGTCTTACTTTTGTTGCAGTGAACACTGAAGAGACGGATCTACTACAACACTGTACAGGATGAGCATACGCTACAAGCAGCAAAATGATCTTGCAGTTGACAGTATGTTGTTCTGGTAATGTGCACAATTATTATTTATGGGCTACACACCACAGTGCTGGACATATTCTGTTAACTTCAACTCTACTCCTAACATGGAGATGTCTTCCTGGTGTTACTGATTCAGTACATCATATGCACAGTGTGGTTATGATATGATGGATTGATTTAATGAACCCACCAACCAATGATGACATCTGCATCATCTTCTGTAAAGTGCAGCTACAGCATGATATTATCAGCATTTGGTGCGGTATAATCAGAGGTATCTATGTGCTTTTGTGCCTGTTTTAAGTCCTCCAGCTTAACGCCCCTACACCTCCCACTACACAGGCATACTTACTTATGCATACACTGACATCTGGCATACCTACACACACCCCAGGGCCACTTCCTTCCCCTGATGTCAGGGAGAGGATGGGCATGCAGAGTGCAGTAAGTCTCCACGTTACTCTGGCCAACAGTCTTGGCCTACCTCCAGCATCTGTCACCCACAACATCTGTTCCCTCCTTGTAAAGTGCTGAACTATCTCACCTGGGTCAGTGCTATAGCTGATCACAGTGCCCGATCAGGATGTCACTGTGACAGGCAGCAGTGCAGATTGACCGGTCAATCAATGCAGTGCCGCAACATATGCACTAAATGAGATTTCCGTGCCCCCAGTCAGGTTACTCCCTGGGCAGTGACCCTGCTCACACCCTCCCCTAGTTCCACCTCTGATCACAATTATCTCTCTTGGAGAGTGTAGCAAATTGGAGTTGGGGGAATCTCACCTCTGCCATGCATGGTCACAATCTGGGCACAGGACCCAAATAGTGGGCAATCTGGCACTTCTTACAGTAGAGAATAAGTAACTTTATTCTTTACTTGTGTATTAAGGACCTTATTTGCATTAAATTCAGTCCACATGGGACCAAGACTTTCTGGCTTACTGAACAAAGTGGAATTGTTTCGTAGAGGGTGGAGAATTGTATTTTATCTGAAATTACCCCCTCTGCACAAAATACAAACAATTATACCCATACAAGTACCTTGTGGAAGTTGTTGCCCTCTATCTTCCTGTGGTCTCTCCCTGTTTCTCACCGTGCCTCCTCCCATTTCCTTGCACCTCTGCGTCTCCGCATATATCCCTATACTCAGAGCCGGCTCCGGTCAGTGACATGGGATGCCCAAATATGAGCATACCCATATATGGGCATCCATGCCACTGACCGGAGCCCGCTCTGTTGCGGATATGGAGAGAGACTGGGAGATTTACATCCCCTTATAATTCATATGGTGCATAGTACCGGCACGTATTGTTTTACCGGTACTGTGTACCTTCCTACTTTCACACTGGTACAGTATATGCTGCAGTGGGACTGAGAGGGATATATTGGTAACACATAGTCATTGTTGGGGGAATTCAATCCATTTTGAAAATAGTAATGAAATGTTTTTTACTTTTCTTTTTTTTCAGTAATGAAGAATGAAACATTTCTGTTAAAATTGAATTGGAGGTGAACTGGATTCATCATCAACTCTGCACCAGTGTGAATTGATGTTCTTTAATGTTCTGATAAGGTACATGCAACATCTCTTCCTCAACCCCTGCACCACTCTCTGCCTCTTGCCTCTCTCTCTCCACCTCCCTGCTAAGCGTATTAACCCATCTAATGTAATCCACATTCCATGTCTCACTTTACTCTTCACTTCTCACGTGCCCTCTGGAATGACTGCTCTCTGACTAACAAGGTCTATTTGTACATGACCTCTTCTGCTCTCATCCACCACCTCTCATTCCCCTCACCCCTGTCCTACTCGATACCTCAGCTTAATTGAACTCTCTCCTCTGACATCTACCCTTATCTCTAACCTCTCCTCACTTTCTGCTTAAACTAACTATCTTGTTAACTTTTACAATGCTATCATCTCCTCCTCCCTCCTCCTCCTTCCTCCTCCCTCCTCCATTATATATATACCCCTTCTAGGCTCTGACACACTCATCCCTCTAAGGCCATGATTATCATGGGCACATGCTTGGTCGTCCACAGTGCGTGCGAGCGATGCAGAGCCGCCTCGGACCTCAGTGCAGGGATTGCTGCATACCCCCAGCATCTGTCACCCACAAACAATACACACACTAATACTCCCCACAATACACACTATAATACCTCCTCAATACTAATCTCCCCAATAATATTATAGCTCCAAACACAATATACACAACACCCTTACACAAGATACACAATCTAGTACTCTCCTCTGCACCTCTACACACAATATAATACTCCCACACACACAATATACACACTACCCTCCTACCCCCATAAAATACAACCAATAATACACACACACTTTGTGGATGTTGGGACCAGCTCCCGGCATGCACCAGTGAAAGAGAGAGGCCCGCAGAAGCTCGGAAGAACTCCCTCCATCCGTGCCTTCCTCCGTTTCACATCTTCTCCCTGTCTCTCTCCCTCCCTTTCCTTGCATCTCCCTGCGTCTTTACGTATACCCAGTCAGTGACGGCTCTGGTCACGTGATGCCTTAATATGGGCTTATCCATATATGTTCATCCACGTCACTAATGTGATGCCCGCACTGTTGCGGAGCTGGTACTTACGACGGGCACTTATTGTTTTATCAGTACTGCGTACCTGACTCTACCGGCCTACTTTCAACACTAGTACAATATGTGCTTCACTACGAGTGAGTGGGGAATATTGGCATCACACAGTCACTGTTGAATATGCCATTCAATCCATTTTGAAAATAGTAATGCAATGTGGTTTTGTTTTGTTTGCTTTTTGCAGTAATGAAGAATGGAAAAGTTATATTAAATTGGAGGGGGACTAGATTCAGCATTTCATCATGAACTCTGCACTTGTGAGAATTTAACTTCTTGAATACCCTGACAGGTACACGCAACATTAAGACTATAATCTGCTGTGCAAGCTTTCGTGCTATACCTCCCCCTCAGGTTTTGATTTATACATTTGCTGCCTCAATTCATGTCCTCTAATATTTGAAAGCTCTCTCCTAGCATTTTCTCTTTACCACAGAACGTCATCCCAATGTAACCTCTCTCTTGTTCTTTCTGCTTGCTGTTTCCTCACTCCTCTGTTAAACTTTTCTAATTTCTCTAACTTCCACACTCCTGCTTTTATCCACATGTTCTCCTCTTTCCTTCCCCTACCTTTGCATGTGTCTACACACTGCACCATTTGTACAGACCTCTATTGCAGCTATTTCTGCACTGCTCAATGAAAAGCACTCTTTAATATCCTATTCTCTGTGCCCCCTCTTTTGGCGCCTCCTCTCTCTGCGCCCCCTCTCTCTGCGCCTATCTGTCTCATTCTCTCTACGTCCCTCTCTCTCTACATAGAGCTATCTCTGTCTCTCTCTACACCTATCTCTGTGTCTCCTTCTATGTTTGCTGATGTGTGGGATATCTCTTATAATCTTGAACCTGCTCATATACACATCGGGCCTCCCTGCCTCTGCCTCCCTGCTAAGAGTGTTAACCTATCTAATGTAATCCACATTCCTTTCCTTACTTTTCTCTTCCCTTCTCCTATGCCATCTGGAATGTCCGTTCTCTGACTAACAAGGCTCTAGTTGTACATGACCTCTTCTGCTCTCATCATTCACAATCAGTCATTCCCCTCACCCCATCTTACCTGTCCCACTGATTTGCCTCTGCTTAATTAAACTCTCCTCTGACATCTACTCTAACCTCTCTGCTCTCTCTCTCTTTCCGCTTAAACTAACAATCTTATTAACTCTTACAATGCTATCCTCCTATCTATATGCCCCCTCTAGGCTCTGACACACTTGTCCCTCTAGCCCACACCCTTGGCTAAATTCCCAAACATGTTCATCACACTTCCACTCGCTGTTCTTAATGCCTATGAAGGAAATCACACAATTGATATTTGATTTTTCTACAGTAAAAATGTCTCCAGTCCTGTATAAAGCTGCTCTCTGTGGCCAAACCACACTACTTTTTTTTCACATTCATCAACACTCAAATTTAATTTACGCTGTCTTTTTTTCCCTGTATTTGACTCCCTCCACTAACCTTCTCCTCACACTTGCCATCCTTCCTTCACTTCTCCTCAAGCATTTGACTACTTCAGAGGCAAGGTGGATGCCACCCACAAGGAGATTCCTTCTGTCCCTTCCCCCTTCTCTCCTTCTACCTAATTCTCCTTCTGCATTTGACTCCTTTTCTTCTCTTGCAGAGCTGGAAGCTAATCATCTTCTCTTCTCCCTCTACCACATGCCCTCTAGATCGTATCCCCTCACACCTTACTGCATCTCTTAGTCCCCACTCTCACCCACATCTTCAATTCCTCCCTATTCTCTGGCTCTTTACCCTCTTACTTTAAGCCTGTAGTGGTCACCCTTTTCTCAGAAACAACCTACACCCTATGTGCCTTACTAACTACCGCCCTGTATCCCTCCTGCTGTTTGTCTCCTAATTGCTAGAATGTCAACATTCTTAAATCACATTCCCTCCTGGATCCTTTACAACCTGCCTTTCGTACAGCTCGTTCTACAGACTGTGCTTAAAGCAAATTCCCAAGGTCACTTTTCCCTACTAATCCTACTTGATCTATCTGCTGCGTTTTGATGCTCTCAATCACTCTCCTCCTTCATATTCTAAACTCTCTCTTGGTATCCGTAACACAGTTCTATCCTGGTTTTCATCATAACTTTCCTGTCACACATTCTCCATCTCTGTTGCTAACATGTCTTCGTCTTCTATTGATCTGTCTGTGGGTATACATCAGGGCTCTGTTCTGAGATCTCTCTTTCTCTCTACATACTATCATTTGGTGACCTCATCAACTCTTTGTGACAATCCTATAAATAACAAATACAAATATCAGGTCATGGGAATAAGTGATTTGGACATAAAAGTAACATTTCGGAAGTGTGGACAACTAATACATCTTGTAGATTGCCTTTACAGTGTGATGTCATTGATTCAGTAGATTGTGTGCAGACCAGGACTGCAGTACAGTGTCACTCACATGGATGACTTGCGTGGTAGAAGCTCAAGAACAAGGATGTCAAACTCCAGTCCTCGAGGGCAGCAAACAGGCCAGGTTTTCAGGATATCCCTACTGAAAACCTGGCCTGTTTGGGACCCTCGAGGACTGGAGTTTGACATGCATGCTCTAGAAGGAGCACAGCTGTGGGTGGGAGGTGGATTTGCTTTGCATCAAATGGTTTGGAGCAAGGTTTATTGTATGTATTATCATAATAACAATGCAATGCTTAACTTTTATTTCAGGAGGGATGACTGCAGAACAGAAGTGAATATTGAAGCCATGTGTTCCTTTTCTTGCAAAAGAGAAAATTTGAAGGACAGTTGAAGAGAAGGAAAATTACTACACAGAGACAGATAAGCAATGTGTATATTTCTCATTTACCATTTAGTATTTGTCGTTTTATTGACTCCACACAATCCGGCTGCTACGGGTTTCACATTGAATATTTTCATCTCTACTCTACCCCTTCCTGTGATCTGAACCATGCAAGTTTTCGTTGATTCAATACATCATGAGTAGAGGGTGGCTACAGTATGAAGTAAAGACCCAAGGACCACATCTACTACCATTCATAACAAGAACATGTGCAGTAGCGCACAGCTGCAGTTCTATGTGATTGTTATGAAAGGTTAAGGTGGTTCAATTCTATGAATCTGGAGTGGGATGGATCCTGTTTGCATCATATGGTTTCATCTAGGCCAGTAGATTATATAACTCTCAGTACAGGTTACACATGGCATCAGTATTAGTGATTTAAAGAGGAGGAAAGCTTCAATGTGGAGAACAAAGCCAAGTAATGTTGAAGTTACTCCTTTTACCATTTACTTGGTCAGTCTGTACTGTCTACTCCCCACACAGCTGCTAAGGATCTTCCATTTTAAATACTTTCACCTCCTATTCTGCACTGCTTTGCTGCCCATTATTCAGAGATGCGTTCCAGTCATGTTTACCACTCTGAATCTCTCTGCAGTCATTGGTTCAGCACATCATGGGTAGAGCATGGCTACAGATACAGCAAGCTATTATTATTTTACCGGCTGATCATCCATAATATTGCATTAAAACATAGAATATCACTTAATTTCCAAAAGATTCAGTGATGCTGATAATGCACAATCTCACAACATTTCCCATCATAATGCCATAATGCACCAGTGGGAGAAATAATCCTTGCTATATCTGTACATTGTGTGACGTATTACCTCCATGACCATTGAGAGCAAGTACATCTTCTGTATAGAGCGGCTGTGTTATGATGCAGTTATTGATCATCATTGACATAATCACAAGAATCTTATGCAAAGGGAAATTGTCCGCAGCGAAGTGAGATTTCAGCCCCCAAACGTCTGTAATATTAATGCAATGTCTTACTTTTGTTGCAGTGAACACTGAAGAGACGGATCTACTACAACACTGTACAGGATGAGCATACGCTACAAGCAGCAAAATGATCTTGCAGTTGACAGTATGTTGTTCTGGTAATGTGCACAATTATTATTTATGGGCTACACACCACAGTGCTGGACATATTCTGTTAACTTCAACTCTACTCCTAACATGGAGATGTCTTCCTGGTGTTACTGATTCAGTACATCATATGCACAGTGTGGTTATGATATGATGGATTGATTTAATGAACCCACCAACCAATGATGACATCTGCATCATCTTCTGTAAAGTGCAGCTACAGCATGATATTATCAGCATTTGGTGCGGTATAATCAGAGGTATCTATGTGCTTTTGTGCCTGTTTTAAGTCCTCCAGCTTAACGCCCCTACACCTCCCACTACACAGGCATACTTACTTATGCATACACTGACATCTGGCATACCTACACACACCCCAGGGCCACTTCCTTCCCCTGATGTCAGGGAGAGGATGGGCATGCAGAGTGCAGTAAGTCTCCACGTTACTCTGGCCAACAGTCTTGGCCTACCTCCAGCATCTGTCACCCACAACATCTGTTCCCTCCTTGTAAAGTGCTGAACTATCTCACCTGGGTCAGTGCTATAGCTGATCACAGTGCCCGATCAGGATGTCACTGTGACAGGCAGCAGTGCAGATTGACCGGTCAATCAATGCAGTGCCGCAACATATGCACTAAATGAGATTTCCGTGCCCCCAGTCAGGTTACTCCCTGGGCAGTGACCCTGCTCACACCCTCCCCTAGTTCCACCTCTGATCACAATTATCTCTCTTGGAGAGTGTAGCAAATTGGAGTTGGGGGAATCTCACCTCTGCCATGCATGGTCACAATCTGGGCACAGGACCCAAATAGTGGGCAATGTGGCACTTCTTACAGTAGAGAATAAGTAACTTTATTCTTTACTTGTGTATTAAGGACCTTATTTGCATTAAATTCAGTCCACATGGGACCAAGACTTTCTGGCTTACTGAACAAAGTGGAATTGTTTCGTAGAGGGTGGAGAATTGTATTTTATCTGAAATTACCCCCTCTGCACAAAATACAAACAATTATACCCATACAAGTACCTTGTGGAAGTTGTTGCCCTCTATCTTCCTGTGGTCTCTCCCTGTTTCTCACCGTGCCTCCTCCCATTTCCTTGCACCTCTGCGTCTCCGCATATATCCCTATACTCAGAGCCGGCTCCGGTCAGTGACATGGGATGCCCAAATATGAGCATACCCATATATGGGCATCCATGCCACTGACCGGAGCCCGCTCTGTTGCGGATATGGAGAGAGACTGGGAGATTTACATCCCCTTATAATTCATATGGTGCATAGTACCGGCACGTATTGTTTTACCGGTACTGTGTACCTTCCTACTTTCACACTGGTACAGTATATGCTGCAGTGGGACTGAGAGGGATATATTGGTAACACATAGTCATTGTTGGGGGAATTCAATCCATTTTGAAAATAGTAATGAAATGTTTTTTACTTTTCTTTTTTTTCAGTAATGAAGAATGAAACATTTCTGTTAAAATTGAATTGGAGGTGAACTGGATTCATCATCAACTCTGCACCAGTGTGAATTGATGTTCTTTAATGTTCTGATAAGGTACATGCAACATCTCTTCCTCAACCCCTGCACCACTCTCTGCCTCTTGCCTCTCTCTCTCCACCTCCCTGCTAAGCGTATTAACCCATCTAATGTAATCCACATTCCATGTCTCACTTTACTCTTCACTTCTCACGTGCCCTCTGGAATGACTGCTCTCTGACTAACAAGGTCTATTTGTACATGACCTCTTCTGCTCTCATCCACCACCTCTCATTCCCCTCACCCCTGTCCTACTCGATACCTCAGCTTAATTGAACTCTCTCCTCTGACATCTACCCTTATCTCTAACCTCTCCTCACTTTCTGCTTAAACTAACTATCTTGTTAACTTTTACAATGCTATCATCTCCTCCTCCCTCCTCCATTATATATATACCCCTTCTAGGCTCTGACACACTCATCCCTCTAAGGCCATGATTATCATGGGCACATGCTTGGTCGTCCACAGTGCGTGCGAGCGATGCAGAGCCGCCTCGGACCTCAGTGCAGGGATTGCTGCATACCCCCAGCATCTGTCACCCACAAACAATACACACACTAATACTCCCCACAATACACACTATAATACCTCCTCAATACTAATCTCCCCAATAATATTATAGCTCCAAACACAATATACACAACACCCTTACACAAGATACACAATCTAGTACTCTCCTCTGCACCTCTACACACAATATAATACTCCCACACACACAATATACACACTACCCTCCTACCCCCATAAAATACAACCAATAATACACACACACTTTGTGGATGTTGGGACCAGCTCCCGGCATGCACCAGTGAAAGAGAGAGGCCCGCAGAAGCTCGGAAGAACTCCCTCCATCCGTGCCTTCCTCCGTTTCACATCTTCTCCCTGTCTCTCTCCCTCCCTTTCCTTGCATCTCCCTGCGTCTTTACGTATACCCAGTCAGTGACGGCTCTGGTCACGTGATGCCTTAATATGGGCTTATCCATATATGTTCATCCACGTCACTAATGTGATGCCCGCACTGTTGCGGAGCTGGTACTTACGACGGGCACTTATTGTTTTATCAGTACTGCGTACCTGACTCTACCGGCCTACTTTCAACACTAGTACAATATGTGCTTCACTACGAGTGAGTGGGGAATATTGGCATCACACAGTCACTGTTGAATATGCCATTCAATCCATTTTGAAAATAGTAATGCAATGTGGTTTTGTTTTGTTTGCTTTTTGCAGTAATGAAGAATGGAAAAGTTATATTAAATTGGAGGGGGACTAGATTCAGCATTTCATCATGAACTCTGCACTTGTGAGAATTTAACTTCTTGAATACCCTGACAGGTACACGCAACATTAAGACTATAATCTGCTGTGCAAGCTTTCGTGCTATACCTCCCCCTCAGGTTTTGATTTATACATTTGCTGCCTCAATTCATGTCCTCTAATATTTGAAAGCTCTCTCCTAGCATTTTCTCTTTACCACAGAACGTCATCCCAATGTAACCTCTCTCTTGTTCTTTCTGCTTGCTGTTTCCTCACTCCTCTGTTAAACTTTTCTAATTTCTCTAACTTCCACACTCCTGCTTTTATCCACATGTTCTCCTCTTTCCTTCCCCTACCTTTGCATGTGTCTACACACTGCACCATTTGTACAGACCTCTATTGCAGCTATTTCTGCACTGCTCAATGAAAAGCACTCTTTAATATCCTATTCTCTGTGCCCCCTCTTTTGGCGCCTCCTCTCTCTGCGCCCCCTCTCTCTGCGCCTATCTGTCTCATTCTCTCTACGTCCCTCTCTCTCTACATAGAGCTATCTCTGTCTCTCTCTACACCTATCTCTGTGTCTCCTTCTATGTTTGCTGATGTGTGGGATATCTCTTATAATCTTGAACCTGCTCATATACACATCGGGCCTCCCTGCCTCTGCCTCCCTGCTAAGAGTGTTAACCTATCTAATGTAATCCACATTCCTTTCCTTACTTTTCTCTTCCCTTCTCCTATGCCATCTGGAATGTCCGTTCTCTGACTAACAAGGCTCTAGTTGTACATGACCTCTTCTGCTCTCATCATTCACAATCAGTCATTCCCCTCACCCCATCTTACCTGTCCCACTGATTTGCCTCTGCTTAATTAAACTCTCCTCTGACATCTACTCTAACCTCTCTGCTCTCTCTCTCTTTCCGCTTAAACTAACAATCTTATTAACTCTTACAATGCTATCCTCCTATCTATATGCCCCCTCTAGGCTCTGACACACTTGTCCCTCTAGCCCACACCCTTGGCTAAATTCCCAAACATGTTCATCACACTTCCACTCGCTGTTCTTAATGCCTATGAAGGAAATCACACAATTGATATTTGATTTTTCTACAGTAAAAATGTCTCCAGTCCTGTATAAAGCTGCTCTCTGTGGCCAAACCACACTACTTTTTTTTCACATTCATCAACACTCAAATTTAATTTACGCTGTCTTTTTTTCCCTGTATTTGACTCCCTCCACTAACCTTCTCCTCACACTTGCCATCCTTCCTTCACTTCTCCTCAAGCATTTGACTACTTCAGAGGCAAGGTGGATGCCACCCACAAGGAGATTCCTTCTGTCCCTTCCCCCTTCTCTCCTTCTACCTAATTCTCCTTCTGCATTTGACTCCTTTTCTTCTCTTGCAGAGCTGGAAGCTAATCATCTTCTCTTCTCCCTCTACCACATGCCCTCTAGATCGTATCCCCTCACACCTTACTGCATCTCTTAGTCCCCACTCTCACCCACATCTTCAATTCCTCCCTATTCTCTGGCTCTTTACCCTCTTACTTTAAGCCTGTAGTGGTCACCCTTTTCTCAGAAACAACCTACACCCTATGTGCCTTACTAACTACCGCCCTGTATCCCTCCTGCTGTTTGTCTCCTAATTGCTAGAATGTCAACATTCTTAAATCACATTCCCTCCTGGATCCTTTACAACCTGCCTTTCGTACAGCTCGTTCTACAGACTGTGCTTAAAGCAAATTCCCAAGGTCACTTTTCCCTACTAATCCTACTTGATCTATCTGCTGCGTTTTGATGCTCTCAATCACTCTCCTCCTTCATATTCTAAACTCTCTCTTGGTATCCGTAACACAGTTCTATCCTGGTTTTCATCATAACTTTCCTGTCACACATTCTCCATCTCTGTTGCTAACATGTCTTCGTCTTCTATTGATCTGTCTGTGGGTATACATCAGGGCTCTGTTCTGAGATCTCTCTTTCTCTCTACATACTATCATTTGGTGACCTCATCAACTCTTTGTGACAATCCTATAAATAACAAATACAAATATCAGGTCATGGGAATAAGTGATTTGGACATAAAAGTAACATTTCGGAAGTGTGGACAACTAATACATCTTGTAGATTGCCTTTACAGTGTGATGTCATTGATTCAGTAGATTGTGTGCAGACCAGGACTGCAGTACAGTGTCACTCACATGGATGACTTGCGTGGTAGAAGCTCAAGAACAAGGATGTCAAACTCCAGTCCTCGAGGGCAGCAAACAGGCCAGGTTTTCAGGATATCCCTACTGAAAACCTGGCCTGTTTGGGACCCTCGAGGACTGGAGTTTGACATGCATGCTCTAGAAGGAGCACAGCTGTGGGTGGGAGGTGGATTTGCTTTGCATCAAATGGTTTGGAGCAAGGTTTATTGTATGTATTATCATAATAACAATGCAATGCTTAACTTTTATTTCAGGAGGGATGACTGCAGAACAGAAGTGAATATTGAAGCCATGTGTTCCTTTTCTTGCAAAAGAGAAAATTTGAAGGACAGTTGAAGAGAAGGAAAATTACTACACAGAGACAGATAAGCAATGTGTATATTTCTCATTTACCATTTAGTATTTGTCGTTTTATTGACTCCACACAATCCGGCTGCTACGGGTTTCACATTGAATATTTTCATCTCTACTCTACCCCTTCCTGTGATCTGAACCATGCAAGTTTTCGTTGATTCAATACATCATGAGTAGAGGGTGGCTACAGTATGAAGTAAAGACCCAAGGACCACATCTACTACCATTCATAACAAGAACATGTGCAGTAGCGCACAGCTGCAGTTCTATGTGATTGTTATGAAAGGTTGAGGTGGTTCAATTCTATGAATCTGGAGTGGGATGGATCCTGTTTGCATCATATGGTTTCATCTAGGCCAGTAGATTATATAACTCTCAGTACAGGTTACACATGGCATCAGTATTAGTGATTTAAAGAGGAGGAAAGCTTCAATGTGGAGAACAAAGCCAAGTAATGTTGAAGTTACTCCTTTTACCATTTACTTGGTCAGTCTGTACTGTCTACTCTCCACACAGCTGCTAAGGATCTTCCATTTTAAATACTTTCACCTCCTATTCTGCACTGCTTTGCTGCCCATTATTCAGAGATGCGTTCCAGTCATGTTTAGCACTCTGAATCTCTCTGCAGTCATTGGTTCAGCACATCATGGGTAGAGCATGGCTACAGATACAGCAAGCTATTATTATTTTACCGGCTGATCACCCATAATATTGCATTAAAACATAGAATATCACTTAATTTCCAAAAGATTCAGTGATGCTGATAATGCAGAATCTCACAACATTTCCCATCATAATGCCATAATGCACAAGTGGGAGAAATAATCCTTGCTATATCTGTACATTGTGTGACGTATTACCTCAATGACCAATGAGAGCAAGTACATCTTCTGTATAGAGCGGCTGTGTTATGATGCAGTTATTGATCATCATTGACATAATCACAAGAATCTTATGCAAAGGGAAATTGTCCGCAGCGAAGTGAGATTTCAGCCCCCAAACGTCTGTAATATTAATGCAATGTCTTACTTTTGTTGCAGTGAACACTGAAGAGACGGATCTACTACAACACTGTACAGGATGAGCATACGCTACAAGCAGCAAAATGATCTTGCAGTTGACAGTATGTTGTTCTGGTAATGTGCACAATTATTATTTATGGGCTACACACCACAGTGCTGGACATATTCTGTTAACTTCAACTCTACTCCTAACATGGAGATGTCTTCCTGGTGTTACTGATTCAGTACATCATATGCACAGTGTGGTTATGATATGATGGATTGATTTAATGAACCCACCAACCAATGATGACATCTGCATCATCTTCTGTAAAGTGCAGCTACAGCATGATATTATCAGCATTTGGTGCGGTATAATCAGAGGTATCTATGTGCTTTTGTGCCTGTTTTAAGTCCTCCAGCTTAACGCCCCTACACCTCCCACTACACAGGCATACTTACTTATGCATACACTGACATCTGGCATACCTACACACACCCCAGGGCCACTTCCTTCCCCTGATGTCAGGGAGAGGATGGGCATGCAGAGTGCAGTAAGTCTCCACGTTACTCTGGCCAACAGTCTTGGCCTACCTCCAGCATCTGTCACCCACAACATCTGTTCCCTCCTTGTAAAGTGCTGAACTATCTCACCTGGGTCAGTGCTATAGCTGATCACAGTGCCCGATCAGGATGTCACTGTGACAGGCAGCAGTGCAGATTGACCGGTCAATCAATGCAGTGCCGCAACATATGCACTAAATGAGATTTCCGTGCCCCCAGTCAGGTTACTCCCTGGGCAGTGACCCTGCTCACACCCTCCCCTAGTTCCACCTCTGATCACAATTATCTCTTGGAGAGTGTAGCAAATTGGAGTTGGGGGAATCTCACCTCTGCCATGCATGGTCACAATCTGGGCACAGGACCCAAATAGTGGGCAATGTGGCACTTCTTACAGTAGAGAATAAGTAACTTTATTCTTTACTTGTGTATTAAGGACCTTATTTGCATTAAATTCAGTCCACATGGGACCAAGACTTTCTGGCTTACTGAACAAAGTGGAATTGTTTCGTAGAGGGTGGAGAATTGTATTTTATCTGAAATTACCCCCTCTGCACAAAATACAAACAATTATACCCATACAAGTACCTTGTGGAAGTTGTTGCCCTCTATCTTCCTGTGGTCTCTCCCTGTTTCTCACCGTGCCTCCTCCCATTTCCTTGCACCTCTGCGTCTCCGCATATATCCCTATACTCAGAGCCGGCTCCGGTCAGTGACATGGGATGCCCAAATATGAGCATACCCATATATGGGCATCCATGCCACTGACCGGAGCCCGCTCTGTTGCGGATATGGAGAGAGACTGGGAGATTTACATCCCCTTATAATTCATATGGTGCATAGTACCGGCACGTATTGTTTTACCGGTACTGTGTACCTTCCTACTTTCACACTGGTACAGTATATGCTGCAGTGGGACTGAGAGGGATATATTGGTAACACATAGTCATTGTTGGGGGAATTCAATCCATTTTGAAAATAGTAATGAAATGTTTTTTACTTTTCTTTTTTTTCAGTAATGAAGAATGAAACATTTCTGTTAAAATTGAATTGGAGGTGAACTGGATTCATCATCAACTCTGCACCAGTGTGAATTGATGTTCTTTAATGTTCTGATAAGGTACATGCAACATCTCTTCCTCAACCCCTGCACCACTCTCTGCCTCTTGCCTCTCTCTCTCCACCTCCCTGCTAAGCGTATTAACCCATCTAATGTAATCCACATTCCATGTCTCACTTTACTCTTCACTTCTCACGTGCCCTCTGGAATGACTGCTCTCTGACTAACAAGGTCTATTTGTACATGACCTCTTCTGCTCTCATCATCCACCACCTCTCATTCCCCTCACCCCTGTCCTACTCGATACCTCAGCTTAATTGAACTCTCTCCTCTGACATCTACCCTTATCTCTAACCTCTCCTCACTTTCTGCTTAAACTAACTATCTTGTTAACTTTTACAATGCTATCATCTCCTCCTCCTCCCTCCTCCTCCTCCCTCCTCCATCATATATATGCCCCTTCTAGGCTCTGACACACTCATCCCTGTAAGGCCATGATTATCATGGGCACATGCTTGGTCATCCACAGTGCGTGCGAGCGATGCAGAGCCGCCTCGGACCTCAGTGCAGGGATTGCTGCATACCCCCAGCATCTGTCACCCACAAACAATACACACACTAATACTCCCCACAATACACACTATAATACCTCCTCAATACTAATCTCCCCAATAATATTATAGCTCCAAACACAATATACACAACACCCTTACACAAGATACACAATCTAGTACTCTCCTCTGCACCTCTACACACAATATAATACTCCCACACACACAATATACACACTACCCTCCTACCCCCATAAAATACAACCAATAATACACACACACTTTGTGGATGTTGGGACCAGCTCCCGGCATGCACCAGTGAAAGAGAGAGGCCCGCAGAAGCTCGGAAGAACTCCCTCCATCCGTGCCTTCCTCCGTTTCACATCTTCTCCCTGTCTCTCTCCCTCCCTTTCCTTGCATCTCCCTGCGTCTTTACGTATACCCAGTCAGTGACGGCTCTGGTCACGTGATGCCTTAATATGGGCTTATCCATATATGTTCATCCACGTCACTAATGTGATGCCCGCACTGTTGCGGAGCTGGTACTTACGACGGGCACTTATTGTTTTATCAGTACTGCGTACCTGACTCTACCGGCCTACTTTCAACACTAGTACAATATGTGCTTCACTACGAGTGAGTGGGGAATATTGGCATCACACAGTCACTGTTGAATATGCCATTCAATCCATTTTGAAAATAGTAATGCAATGTGGTTTTGTTTTGTTTGCTTTTTGCAGTAATGAAGAATGGAAAAGTTATATTAAAATTAAATTGGAGGGGGACTAGATTCAGCATTTCATCATGAACTCTGCACTTGTGAGAATTTAACTTCTTGAATACCCTGACAGGTACACGCAACATTAAGACTATAATCTGCTGTGCAAGCTTTCGTGCTATACCTCCCCCTCAGGTTTTGATTTATACATTTGCTCCCTCAATTCATGTCCTCTAATATTTGAAAGCTCTCTCCTAGCATTTTCTCTTTACCACAGAACGTCATCCCAATGTAACCTCTCTCTTGTTCTTTCTGCTGGCTGTTTCCTCACTCCTCTGTTAAACTTTTCTAATTTCTCTAACTTCCACACTCCTGCTTTTATCCACATGTTCTCCTCTTTCCTTCCCCTACCTTTGCATGTGTCTACACACTGCACCATTTGTACAGACCTCTATTGCAGCTATTTCTGCACTGCTCAATGAAAAGCACTCTTTAATATCCTATTCTCTGTGCCCCCTCTCTCTGCGCCCCCTCTTTTGGCGCCTCCTCTCTCTGCGCCCCCTCTCTCTGCGCCTATCTGTTTCATTCTCTCTACGTCCCTCTCTCTCTACATAGAGCTATCTCTGTCTCTCTCTACACCTATCTCTGTGTCTCCTTCTATGTTTGCTGATGTGTGGGATATCTCTTATAATCTTGAACCTGCTCATATACACATCGGGCCTCCCTGCCTCTGCCTCCCTGCTAAGAGTGTTAACCTATCTAATGTAATCCACATTCCTTTCCTTACTTTTCTCTTCCCTTCTCCTATGCCATCTGGAATGTCCGTTCTCTGACTAACAAGGCTCTAGTTGTACATGACCTCTTCTGCTCTCATCATTCACAATCAGTCATTCCCCTCACCCCATCTTACCTGTCCCACTGATTTGCCTCTGCTTAATTAAACTCTCCTCTGACATCTACTCTAACCTCTCTGCTCTCTCTCTCTTTCCGCTTAAACTAACAATCTTATTAACTCTTACAATGCTATCCTCCTATCTATATGCCCCCTCTAGGCTCTGACACACTTGTCCCTCTAGCCCACACCCTTGGCTAAATTCCCAAACATGTTCATCACACTTCCACTCGCTGTTCTTAATGCCTATGAAGGAAATCACACAATTGATATTTGATTTTTCTACAGTAAAAATGTCTCCAGTCCTGTATAAAGCTGCTCTCTGGGGCCAAACCACACTACTTTTTTTTCACATTCATCAACACTCAAATTTAATTTACGCTGTTTTTTTTCCCTGTATTTGACTCCCTCCACTAACCTTCTCCTCACACTTGCCATCCTTCCTTCACTTCTCCTCAAGCATTTGACTACTTCAGAGGCAAGGTGGATGCCACCCACAAGGAGATTCCTTCTGTCCCTTCCCCCTTCTCTCCTTCTACCTAATTCTCCTTCTGCATTTGACTCTTTTTCTTCTCTTACAGAGCTGGAAGCAAATCATCTTCTCTTCTCCCTCTACCACATGCCCTCTAGATCGTATCCCCTCACACCTTACTGCATCTCTTAGTCCCCACTCTCACCCACATCTTCAATTCCTCCCTATTCTCTGGCTCTTTACCCTCTTACTTTAAGCCTGTAGTGGTCACCCTTTTCTCAGAAACAACCTACACCCTATGTGCCTTACTAACTACCGCCCTGTATCCCTCCTGCTGTTTGTCTCCTAATTGCTAGAATGTAAACATTCTTAAATCACATTCCCTCCTGGATCCTTTACAACCTGCCTTTCGTACAGCTCGTTCTACAGACTGTGCTTAAAGCAAATTCCCAAGGTCACTTTTCCCTACTAATCCTACTTGATCTATCTGCTGCGTTTGATGCTCTCAATCACTCTCCTCCTTCATATTCTAAACTCTCTCTTGGTATCCGTAACACAGTTCTATCCTGGTTTTCATCATAACTTTCCTGTCACACATTCTCCATCTCTGTTGCTAACATGTCTTCGTCTTCTATTGATCTGTCTGTGGGTATACATCAGGGCTCTGTTCTGAGATCTCTCTTTCTCTCTACATACTATCATTTGGTGACCTCATCAACTCTTTGTGACAATCCTATAAATAACAAATACAAATATCAGGTCATGGGAATAAGTGATTTGGACATAAAAGTAACATTTCGGAAGTGTGGACAACTAATACATCTTGTAGATTGCCTTTACAGTGTGATGTCATTGATTCAGTAGATTGTGTGCAGACCAGGACTGCAGTACAGTGTCACTCACATGGATGACTTGCGTGGTAGAAGCTCAAGAACAAGGATGTCAAACTCCAGTCCTCGAGGGCCGCAAACAGGCCAGGTTTTCAGGATATCCCTACTGAAAACCTGGCCTGTTTGGGACCCTCGAGGACTGGAGTTTGACATGCATGCTCTAGAAGGAGCACAGCTGTGGGTGGGAGGTGGATTTGCTTTGCATCAAATGGTTTGGAGCAAGGTTTATTGTATGTATTATCATAATAACAATGCAATGCTTAACTTTTATTTCAGGAGGGATGACTGCAGAACAGAAGTGAATATTGAAGCCATGTGTTCCTTTTCTTGCAAAAGAGAAAATTTGAAGGACAGTTGAAGAGAAGGAAAATTACTACACAGAGACAGATAAGCAATGTGTATATTTCTCATTTACCATTTAGTATTTGTCGTTTTATTGACTCCACACAATCCGGCTGCTACGGGTTTCACATTGAATATTTTCATCTCTACTCTACCCCTTCCTGTGATCTGAACCATGCAAGTTTTCGTTGATTCAATACATCATGAGTAGAGGGTGGCTACAGTATGAAGTAAAGACCCAAGGACCACATCTACTACCATTCATAACAAGAACATGTGCAGTAGCGCACAGCTGCAGTTCTATGTGATTGTTATGAAAGGTTAAGGTGGTTCAATTCTATGAATCTGGAGTGGGATGGATCCTGTTTGCATCATATGGTTTCATCTAGGCCAGTAGATTATATAACTCTCAGTACAGGTTACACATGGCATCAGTATTAGTGATTTAAAGAGGAGGAAAGCTTCAATGTGGAGAACAAAGCCAAGTAATGTTGAAGTTACTCCTTTTACCATTTACTTGGTCAGTCTGTACTGTCTACTCCCCACACAGCTGCTAAGGGTCTTCCATTTTAAATACTTTCACCTCCTATTCTGCACTGCTTTGCTGCCCATTATTCAGAGATGCGTTCCAGTCATGTTTACCACTCTGAATCTCTCTGCAGTCATTGGTTCAGCACATCATGGGTAGAGCATGGCTACAGATACAGCAAGCTATTATTATTTTACCGGCTGATCATCCATAATATTGCATTAAAACATAGAATATCACTTAATTTCCAAAAGATTCAGTGATGCTGATAATGCACAATCTCACAACATTTCCCATCATAATGCCATAATGCACCAGTGGGAGAAATAATCCTTGCTATATCTGTACATTGTGTGACGTATTACCTCCATGACCATTGAGAGCAAGTACATCTTCTGTATAGAGCGGCTGTGTTATGATGCAGTTATTGATCATCATTGACATAATCACAAGAATCTTATGCAAAGGGAAATTGTCCGCAGCGAAGTGAGATTTCAGCCCCCAAACGTCTGTAATATTAATGCAATGTCTTACTTTTGTTGCAGTGAACACTGAAGAGACGGATCTACTACAACACTGTACAGGATGAGCATACGCTACAAGCAGCAAAATGATCTTGCAGTTGACAGTATGTTGTTCTGGTAATGTGCACAATTATTATTTATGGGCTACACACCACAGTGCTGGACATATTCTGTTAACTTCAACTCTACTCCTAACATGGAGATGTCTTCCTGGTGTTACTGATTCAGTACATCATATGCACAGTGTGGTTATGATATGATGGATTGATTTAATGAACCCACCAACCAATGATGACATCTGCATCATCTTCTGTAAAGTGCAGCTACAGCATGATATTATCAGCATTTGGTGCGGTATAATCAGAGGTATCTATGTGCTTTTGTGCCTGTTTTAAGTCCTCCAGCTTAACGCCCCTACACCTCCCACTACACAGGCATACTTACTTATGCATACACTGACATCTGGCATACCTACACACACCCCAGGGCCACTTCCTTCCCCTGATGTCAGGGAGAGGATGGGCATGCAGAGTGCAGTAAGTCTCCACGTTACTCTGGCCAACAGTCTTGGCCTACCTCCAGCATCTGTCACCCACAACATCTGTTCCCTCCTTGTAAAGTGCTGAACTATCTCACCTGGGTCAGTGCTATAGCTGATCACAGTGCCCGATCAGGATGTCACTGTGACAGGCAGCAGTGCAGATTGACCGGTCAATCAATGCAGTGCCGCAACATACTGCTGCGGCACAGTTTATTCGAGCATTTGCCCGTTCTGTGCCGCAGCAGTAGCCTGGCGCGCGCCCGAGTGTGACGGGCGCACGCCGAAGCAGCGGAAGAGCGCCCTCCGATCGGGGCGCTCTCCCTACCGCTGCCGGGTCCGCCGGGTCCCCCGGAACCCCCTGCCGCTGTCCCGCGATCGCGGGACACCAGGGCTCCCTCGGGGAGCCCCTGGACATGCGTGCAGCGGGCGCACGCTCCCGATGACGCGTGACCGCGCATCTATGACGCGCGGCACGCCGAGGGGCGGCCACTAGCAAGCCGGGAGATTTCCCGGCTTGCGGTACCGACCACACTTCAATAAAGTGTGTCGGTAGTGTATGCACTAAATGAGATTTCCGTGCCCCCAGTCAGGTTACTGCCTGGGCAGTGACCCTGCTCACACCCTCCCCTAGTTCCACCTCTGATCACAATTATCTCTCTTGGAGAGTGTAGCAAATTGGAGTTGGGGGAATCTCACCTCTGCCATGCATGGTCACAATCTGGGCACAGGACCCAAATAGTGGGCAATGTGGCACTTCTTACAGTAGAGAATAAGTAACTTTATTCTTTACTTGTGTATTAAGGACCTTATTTGCATTAAATTCAGTCCACATGGGACCAAGACTTTCTGGCTTACTGAACAAAGTGGAATTGTTTCGTAGAGGGTGGAGAATTGTAGTTTATCTGAAATTACCCCCTCTGCACAAAATACAAACAATTATACCCATACAAGTACCTTGTGGAAGTTGTTGCCCTCTATCTTCCTGTGGTCTCTCCCTGTTTCTCACCGTGCCTCCTCCCATTTCCTTGCACCTCTGCGTCTCCGCATATATCCCTATACTCAGAGCCGGCTCCGGTCAGTGACATGGGATGCCCAAATATGAGCATACCCATATATGGGCATCCATGCCACTGACCGGAGCCCGCTCTGTTGCGGATATGGAGAGAGACTGGGAGATTTACATCCCCTTATAATTCATATGGTGCATAGTACCGGCACGTATTGTTTTACCGGTACTGTGTACCTTCCTACTTTCACACTGGTACAGTATATGCTGCAGTGGGACTGAGAGGGATATATTGGTAACACATAGTCATTGTTGGGGGAATTCAATCCATTTTGAAAATAGTAATGAAATGTTTTTTACTTTTCTTTTTTTTCAGTAATGAAGAATGAAACATTTCTGTTAAAATTGAATTGGAGGTGAACTGGATTCATCATCAACTCTGCACCAGTGTGAATTGATGTTCTTTAATGTTCTGATAAGGTACATGCAACATCTCTTCCTCAACCCCTGCACCACTCTCTGCCTCTTGCCTCTCTCTCTCCACCTCCCTGCTAAGCGTATTAACCCATCTAATGTAATCCACATTCCATGTCTCACTTTACTCTTCACTTCTCACGTGCCCTCTGGAATGACTGCTCTCTGACTAACAAGGTCTATTTGTACATGACCTCTTCTGCTCTCATCATCCACCACCTCTCATTCCCCTCACCCCTGTCCTACTCGATACCTCAGCTTAATTGAACTCTCTCCTCTGACATCTACCCTTATCTCTAACCTCTCCTCACTTTCTGCTTAAACTAACTATCTTGTTAACTTTTACAATGCTATCATCTCCTCCTCCTCCCTCCTCCTCCTCCCTCCTCCATCATATATATGCCCCTTCTAGGCTCTGACACACTCATCCCTGTAAGGCCATGATTATCATGGGCACATGCTTGGTCATCCACAGTGCGTGCGAGCGATGCAGAGCCGCCTCGGACCTCAGTGCAGGGATTGCTGCATACCCCCAGCATCTGTCACCCACAAACAATACACACACTAATACTCCCCACAATACACACTATAATACCTCCTCAATACTAATCTCCCCAATAATATTATAGCTCCAAACACAATATACACAACACCCTTACACAAGATACACAATCTAGTACTCTCCTCTGCACCTCTACACACAATATAATACTCCCACACACACAATATACACACTACCCTCCTACCCCCATAAAATACAACCAATAATACACACACACTTTGTGGATGTTGGGACCAGCTCCCGGCATGCACCAGTGAAAGAGAGAGGCCCGCAGAAGCTCGGAAGAACTCCCTCCATCCGTGCCTTCCTCCGTTTCACATCTTCTCCCTGTCTCTCTCCCTCCCTTTCCTTGCATCTCCCTGCGTCTTTACGTATACCCAGTCAGTGACGGCTCTGGTCACGTGATGCCTTAATATGGGCTTATCCATATATGTTCATCCACGTCACTAATGTGATGCCCGCACTGTTGCGGAGCTGGTACTTACGACGGGCACTTATTGTTTTATCAGTACTGCGTACCTGACTCTACCGGCCTACTTTCAACACTAGTACAATATGTGCTTCACTACGAGTGAGTGGGGAATATTGGCATCACACAGTCACTGTTGAATATGCCATTCAATCCATTTTGAAAATAGTAATGCAATGTGGTTTTGTTTTGTTTGCTTTTTGCAGTAATGAAGAATGGAAAAGTTATATTAAAATTAAATTGGAGGGGGACTAGATTCAGCATTTCATCATGAACTCTGCACTTGTGAGAATTTAACTTCTTGAATACCCTGACAGGTACACGCAACATTAAGACTATAATCTGCTGTGCAAGCTTTCGTGCTATACCTCCCCCTCAGGTTTTGATTTATACATTTGCTCCCTCAATTCATGTCCTCTAATATTTGAAAGCTCTCTCCTAGCATTTTCTCTTTACCACAGAACGTCATCCCAATGTAACCTCTCTCTTGTTCTTTCTGCTGGCTGTTTCCTCACTCCTCTGTTAAACTTTTCTAATTTCTCTAACTTCCACACTCCTGCTTTTATCCACATGTTCTCCTCTTTCCTTCCCCTACCTTTGCATGTGTCTACACACTGCACCATTTGTACAGACCTCTATTGCAGCTATTTCTGCACTGCTCAATGAAAAGCACTCTTTAATATCCTATTCTCTGTGCCCCCTCTCTCTGCGCCCCCTCTTTTGGCGCCTCCTCTCTCTGCGCCCCCTCTCTCTGCGCCTATCTGTCTCATTCTCTCTACGTCCCTCTCTCTCTACATAGAGCTATCTCTGTCTCTCTCTACACCTATCTCTGTGTCTCCTTCTATGTTTGCTGATGTGTGGGATATCTCTTATAATCTTGAACCTGCTCATATACACATCGGGCCTCCCTGCCTCTGCCTCCCTGCTAAGAGTGTTAACCTATCTAATGTAATCCACATTCCTTTCCTTACTTTTCTCTTCCCTTCTCCTATGCCATCTGGAATGTCCGTTCTCTGACTAACAAGGCTCTAGTTGTACATGACCTCTTCTGCTCTCATCATTCACAATCAGTCATTCCCCTCACCCCATCTTACCTGTCCCACTGATTTGCCTCTGCTTAATTAAACTCTCCTCTGACATCTACTCTAACCTCTCTGCTCTCTCTCTCTTTCCGCTTAAACTAACAATCTTATTAACTCTTACAATGCTATCCTCCTATCTATATGCCCCCTCTAGGCTCTGACACACTTGTCCCTCTAGCCCACACCCTTGGCTAAATTCCCAAACATGTTCATCACACTTCCACTCGCTGTTCTTAATGCCTATGAAGGAAATCACACAATTGATATTTGATTTTTCTACAGTAAAAATGTCTCCAGTCCTGTATAAAGCTGCTCTCTGGGGCCAAACCACACTACTTTTTTTTCACATTCATCAACACTCAAATTTAATTTACGCTGTCTTTTTTTCCCTGTATTTGACTCCCTCCACTAACCTTCTCCTCACACTTGCCATCCTTCCTTCACTTCTCCTCAAGCATTTGACTACTTCAGAGGCAAGGTGGATGCCACCCACAAGGAGATTCCTTCTGTCCCTTCCCCCTTCTCTCCTTCTACCTAATTCTCCTTCTGCATTTGACTCCTTTTCTTCTCTTACAGAGCTGGAAGCTAATCATCTTCTCTTCTCCCTCTACCACATGCCCTCTAGATCGTATCCCCTCACACCTTACTGCATCTCTTAGTCCCCACTCTCACCCACATCTTCAATTCCTCCCTATTCTCTGGCTCTTTACCCTCTTACTTTAAGCCTGTAGTGGTCACCCTTTTCTCAGAAACAACCTACACCCTATGTGCCTTACTAACTACCGCCCTGTATCCCTCCTGCTGTTTGTCTCCTAATTGCTAGAATGTCAACATTCTTAAATCACATTCCCTCCTGGATCCTTTACAACCTGCCTTTCGTACAGCTCGTTCTACAGACTGTGCTTAAAGCAAATTCCCAAGGTCACTTTTCCCTACTAATCCTACTTGATCTATCTGCTGCGTTTGATGCTCTCAATCACTCTCCTCCTTCATATTCTAAACTCTCTCTTGGTATCCGTAACACAGTTCTATCCTGGTTTTCATCATAACTTTCCTGTCACACATTCTCCATCTCTGTTGCTAACATGTCTTCGTCTTCTATTGATCTGTCTGTGGGTATACATCAGGGCTCTGTTCTGAGATCTCTCTTTCTCTCTACATACTATCATTTGGTGACCTCATCAACTCTTTGTGACAATCCTATAAATAACAAATACAAATATCAGGTCATGGGAATAAGTGATTTGGACATAAAAGTAACATTTCGGAAGTGTGGACAACTAATACATCTTGTAGATTGCCTTTACAGTGTGATGTCATTGATTCAGTAGATTGTGTGCAGACCAGGACTGCAGTACAGTGTCACTCACATGGATGACTTGCGTGGTAGAAGCTCAAGAACAAGGATGTCAAACTCCAGTCCTCGAGGGCCGCAAACAGGCCAGGTTTTCAGGATATCCCTACTGAAAACCTGGCCTGTTTGGGACCCTCGAGGACTGGAGTTTGACATGCATGCTCTAGAAGGAGCACAGCTGTGGGTGGGAGGTGGATTTGCTTTGCATCAAATGGTTTGGAGCAAGGTTTATTGTATGTATTATCATAATAACAATGCAATGCTTAACTTTTATTTCAGGAGGGATGACTGCAGAACAGAAGTGAATATTGAAGCCATGTGTTCCTTTTCTTGCAAAAGAGAAAATTTGAAGGACAGTTGAAGAGAAGGAAAATTACTACACAGAGACAGATAAGCAATGTGTATATTTCTCATTTACCATTTAGTATTTGTCGTTTTATTGACTCCACACAATCCGGCTGCTACGGGTTTCACATTGAATATTTTCATCTCTACTCTACCCCTTCCTGTGATCTGAACCATGCAAGTTTTCGTTGATTCAATACATCATGAGTAGAGGGTGGCTACAGTATGAAGTAAAGACCCAAGGACCACATCTACTACCATTCATAACAAGAACATGTGCAGTAGCGCACAGCTGCAGTTCTATGTGATTGTTATGAAAGGTTGAGGTGGTTCAATTCTATGAATCTGGAGTGGGATGGATCCTGTTTGCATCATATGGTTTCATCTAGGCCAGTAGATTATATAACTCTCAGTACAGGTTACACATGGCATCAGTATTAGTGATTTAAAGAGGAGGAAAGCTTCAATGTGGAGAACAAAGCCAAGTAATGTTGAAGTTACTCCTTTTACCATTTACTTGGTCAGTCTGTACTGTCTACTCTCCACACAGCTGCTAAGGATCTTCCATTTTAAATACTTTCACCTCCTATTCTGCACTGCTTTGCTGCCCATTATTCAGAGATGCGTTCCAGTCATGTTTAGCACTCTGAATCTCTCTGCAGTCATTGGTTCAGCACATCATGGGTAGAGCATGGCTACAGATACAGCAAGCTATTATTATTTTACCGGCTGATCACCCATAATATTGCATTAAAACATAGAATATCACTTAATTTCCAAAAGATTCAGTGATGCTGATAATGCAGAATCTCACAACATTTCCCATCATAATGCCATAATGCACAAGTGGGAGAAATAATCCTTGCTATATCTGTACATTGTGTGACGTATTACCTCAATGACCAATGAGAGCAAGTACATCTTCTGTATAGAGCGGCTGTGTTATGATGCAGTTATTGATCATCATTGACATAATCACAAGAATCTTATGCAAAGGGAAATTGTCCGCAGCGAAGTGAGATTTCAGCCCCCAAACGTCTGTAATATTAATGCAATGTCTTACTTTTGTTGCAGTGAACACTGAAGAGACGGATCTACTACAACACTGTACAGGATGAGCATACGCTACAAGCAGCAAAATGATCTTGCAGTTGACAGTATGTTGTTCTGGTAATGTGCACAATTATTATTTATGGGCTACACACCACAGTGCTGGACATATTCTGTTAACTTCAACTCTACTCCTAACATGGAGATGTCTTCCTGGTGTTACTGATTCAGTACATCATATGCACAGTGTGGTTATGATATGATGGATTGATTTAATGAACCCACCAACCAATGATGACATCTGCATCATCTTCTGTAAAGTGCAGCTACAGCATGATATTATCAGCATTTGGTGCGGTATAATCAGAGGTATCTATGTGCTTTTGTGCCTGTTTTAAGTCCTCCAGCTTAACGCCCCTACACCTCCCACTACACAGGCATACTTACTTATGCATACACTGACATCTGGCATACCTACACACACCCCAGGGCCACTTCCTTCCCCTGATGTCAGGGAGAGGATGGGCATGCAGAGTGCAGTAAGTCTCCACGTTACTCTGGCCAACAGTCTTGGCCTACCTCCAGCATCTGTCACCCACAACATCTGTTCCCTCCTTGTAAAGTGCTGAACTATCTCACCTGGGTCAGTGCTATAGCTGATCACAGTGCCCGATCAGGATGTCACTGTGACAGGCAGCAGTGCAGATTGACCGGTCAATCAATGCAGTGCCGCAACATATGCACTAAATGAGATTTCCGTGCCCCCAGTCAGGTTACTCCCTGGGCAGTGACCCTGCTCACCCCCTCCCCTAGTTCCACCTCTGACCACAATTATCTCTCTTGGAGAGTGTAGCAAATTGGAGTTGGGGGAATCTCACCTCTGCCATGCATGGTCACAATCTGGGCACAGGACCCAAATAGTGGGCAATGTGGCACTTCTTACAGTAGAGAATAAGTAACTTTATTCTTTACTTGTGTATTAAGGACCTTATTTGCATTAAATTCAGTCCACATGGGACCAAGACTTTCTGGCTTACTGAACAAAGTGGAATTGTTTCGTAGAGGGTGGAGAATTGTATTTTATCTGAAATTACCCCCTCTGCACAAAATACAAACAATTATACCCATACAAGTACCTTGTGGAAGTTGTTGCCCTCTATCTTCCTGTGGTCTCTCCCTGTTTCTCACCGTGCCTCCTCCCATTTCCTTGCACCTGTGCGTCTCCGCATATATCCCTATACTCAGAGCCGGCTCCGGTCAGTGACATGGGATGCCCAAATATGAGCATACCCATATATGGGCATCCATGCCACTGACCGGAGCCCGCTCTGTTGCGGATATGGAGAGAGACTGGGAGATTTACATCCCCTTATAATTCATATGGTGCATAGTACCGGCACGTATTGTTTTACCGGTACTGTGTACCTTCTTACTTTCACACTGGTACAGTATGTGCTGCAGTGGGACTGAGAGGGATATATTGGTAACACATAGTCATTGGTGGGGGAATTCAATCCATTTTGAAAATAGTAATGCATTGTTTTTTACTTTTTTTTTTGCAGTAATGAAGAATGAAAAAGTTCTGTTAAAATTGAATTGGACGTGAACTGGATTCAGCATTTCATCATCAACTCTGCACCAGTGTGAATTGACGTTCTTTAATGTTCTGACAAGGTACATGCAACATCTCTTCCTCTACCCCTACACCACCCTCTGCCTCTTGCCTCTCTCTCCACCTCCCTGCTAAGCGTATTAACCCATCTAATGTAATCCACATTCCTTGTCTCACTTTACTCTTCCCTTCTCACGTGCCCTCTGGAATGTCTGCTCTACGACTAACATGGTCTATTTGTACATGACCTCTTCTGCTCTCATCATCCACCACTTCTCATTCCCCTCACCCCTGTCCTACTCGATACCTCAGCTTAATTGAACTCTCTCCTCTGACATCTACCCTTATCTCTAACCTCTCCTCACTTTCTGCTTAAACTAGCTATCTTGTTAACTCTTACAATGCTATCATCTCCTCCTCCCTCCTCCTCCATCATCTATATGCCCCTTCTAGGCTCTGACACACTCATCCCTCTAAGGCCGTGATTATCATGGGCACACGCTTGGTTGTCCACAGTGCGTGCGAGCGATGCAGGGCCTCCCCGTCGCCTCGGACCTCAGTGCAGGGATTGCTGGAGCGACAGGCATGCGCTAACTTTGCCATCTGTTGCGTGCTTACTATAGACGCAGCCTAACCCATGCATTGGTTTAATTCACAAGCACGCTCTCATCACACTTCATCACATCACACTGCTGCTCTTAACACCTATGGAGGAAATCTCACAGTCTGATTTTCTACACTAAACCTTTGTCCTGTTCTGTAAAACTCTGCTCCTTTTTTTAAGGTCAAACACTACTTTTTCCTCACTCATCAACACTCCAATTTCATTCACACTGTCTTCTATGTATTTGAGTCCCACCACTGACTTTCTCCTCCCACTTAACATCCATCCTTTATTTCTCCTCAAGCCTTTGCTCACTTGAGGCAAGGTGGATGCCATCCACAAGTAGATTCGTTCTCTCCCTTCCCCCTCTCTCTTTTTCTATCTAGATCTCATTGCACTCTTGACTCCTTTTCTCCTGTCACAAAGCTGGAACCTGATCTTCTCTTCTCCCTCTACCACATGCCCTCTCAATCCTATATTCTCACTCTCACCCACATCTTCAATTCCTCCATATCCTTTGGCTCTTTCAACTCTTCCTTTTAAGCATGCAGTGGTCACCCCTATTCTCAAAAATAACCTTGACCTTGTGTGAATTTCTAACTATCGCCCTGTATCCGTCCTACCATTTGCCTCCTAATTGCTAGAACGTCTTGTGATCTCCCGTTTGATCAACATTCTTAAATCACATGCTCCTCTGGGCCCTTCACAATCTGCCTTTCCCAATGTAACCAATTATGTACATAAAGAAAATTCCCAAGGTCCATTTTACTTACTAATCCTGCTTGATCTCTCTTCTGCTTTTGATACTGTCAATCACTCTTCTCATTCATATTCTAAACTCTTTCTTCGTATCCGCAGCAAACTTATATCCTGGTTTTCATCATACTTCTCCATCACACATTCTCCATCTCTGTTGCTAACGTGTCTTTGTCTCCTGTTGTTTTGTCTGTTGGTATACCTCAGGACTCTGTTCTGGGACCTCTCTCACTACATACTATCACTAGTTGACCTTATCAACTATTTTGGCCCTTGATATCATCTCTATGCAGATGATACACACACCTATCCACCCTACCGTCACTCCTGCAATTTAGTTCCTAGTTTCGGGTCGCCTCCTGGCTATATCCTCCATGGATGACACTCTTCTGCCTTAAACCTAATGTCTAAAACTGAGCTCCTCATATTTCCCCCTAAATCTGGCCTAATATCACCTTTCTCCATCGCAGTAAACAGTACTACCATCATCCTGTCATGAAAGCACATTGCCTAGGAGTAACATTTGACTCTTCCCTTTCCATCTTCATTCACGACACTGGCTAAAGTTTGTCGATTCTTTCTCTGTAATATTTCCAAGATTTGCCCTTTTCTCTGTCAATCTACTGCTAAAACGCCAATGCATGCCCTTATCGTATGGGTTAACATACTGCTAACAGGGCTCCCTGCTTCACAACTTTCTCATTTGCAATCTATCCAAAACTCTGCTGCTTGAATAATTTCCCTTTCTCCCACAACAGTATCTGCTCATCTCCTCCTCCTCCTTAAATCCCTCTCCTTGCTTCCCATCAAGTTTCAGATCACCTACAAAGTTCTCCTCCTTACCTTTTTGTTAAGGTTCTCTATTAGTGGTGTACCGAGTACCCGGCGTTACCCGACACATTTCCAGCTACCCGGACATTACTCGAAACCGGCCACTGAGAAGTGGACTTGGCCGGGTAATACCCGGCGTCGGGTAATGTCAGGGCAGCTGGAAATAATCTTTTATACTTACCTTTCCTAAGACATCTAGGATCAGCAGCAGCAGTCCTCTGATGTTGGCAGCATCAGAGGTGTCTTCACCTGGCGGGGGGAGCTGCAGGAATCACTTCCACAGCACCGAAGCAGGTAAGCTGTGTCTGTGAGCCTGCAGCTCCCCCGCCGGCTGAAGACACCACAGATGCTGCCACCGTCACAGGACTGCTGCTGATCCTAGATGTCACCGCCACCCGGAAGGTAAGTGCCAAACCGTGTACCCGACCGGGTAGAACCTTTCATTTTGGCCGGGTACCCGTTACCCATTTTTTTATAGTTGAGGACCCAGTCCAACACTATTCTCTATTCATCTGCTCCTTCCTACATATCATCTTTGGTCTCGTTATGCCCTTCCTCGTCTCCTAAGCTCTACTAATAACTGTCTCCATTATACTTCTTACACCTCTACTGCGCACTCGCTCTCTTGCCTGAAACCCTTTCCCATCAATTTACCTGTGAAACTCACACACACTCAGTATATGCCAACATACCCTCTTCCACCCACATTTAAGATCAACCTTAAAATTCACAACTTAAATGAAGCATTTCAATAGCTTTTACTCGTTGCTACTGTCACTCATTCAGTCACTAACTATTGTTCCCAAGAAGTGCTTTATACTACAAGTACCCACCATTAAGGACAAGCATTGTCATCTACTGCACTTGTTCCCCCACCTGTTGTCTCTCTGTAAGTCTCCTTACATTTCTCTTAGATTGTAAACTACCCAGGACAGGGATTTACTTTCCTATTGTCTGTTTTTGTTTGTTGAACTTATTGTATAATAATTTCCTGTACTTTTTGGTCTCTCTTGTAAAGCGCTGAGTACACAATGGGTGGTATATAAATAGAGATATATGCAGAGTCTAGAGACAAGGCACACGTGTATAGGTAGCTACAGTTTATCCGGGACCGTATGCATCCTTGAAGTGCCTGTCCCAGTTATTTTCTATTGATTGCAATGTAGGAGTGTCTGTCCTGTCTTATTTTTTTTATTATTATTATTATTATTATTATTATTATATATACAAAGATATATATACAAAGATTGTTTCCTGTCGTTAGCATGACATTGTGTGACACAGTGTGATGTCATTGATTCAGTAGATTGTGTGCAGACCGGGACTGCAGTACAGTTTCACTGACATGAATAACTTGTGTGGTAGAAGCTCTAGAAGGAGCACAGCTGTGGGAGGGAGGTGGATTTGCTTTGTATCACATGGTTTGGAGCAAGGTTCATTGTATGTATCGTCAATAATAATTATAATAATAATAATGCAATGCTTAACTTTTTTATTTCAAGAGGAAAGACTGCAGAACAGAAGTGAATATTGAAGCCATGTGTTCATTTTCTTGCAAAATAGAAAATTGAAGGACAGTTGAAGAGGAGGAAAATGACTACACAGAGACAGATAAGCAATGTGTATATTTCTCATTTAGTATTTGTCGTTTTATTGACTCCAAAAAATCCGGCTGCTAAGGGTTTCGCATTGGACATATTCACCTCTACTCCACCCCTTCCTGTGATCTGTACCATGCAGATTTTTGTTGATTCAATACATCATGAATAGAGTGTGGCTACAGTATGAAGTACTGACCCAAGGACCACATCTACTACCATTCATAACAAGAACATGTGCAGTAGCGCACTGCTGCAGTTCTATGTTATTGCTATGAAAGGTTGAGGTGGTGCAATCATATGAATCTTGAGTGGGAGGGATCCTGTTTGCATCATTTAATTTGATCTAGGCCAGTAGAGTATATAACTCTCAGTACAGGTTACATATGGCATCAGTATTAGTGATTTAAAGAACAGAAAAACAGGAGTGGAGAACAAAACCAAGTAATGTTGAAGTTACTACTTTTTACTATTTACTTGGTCAGTCTGTACTGTCTACTCCCCACACAGCTGCTAAGGGTTTCCATTTGAGATACATTCACCTTCTACTCTGCACTACTGTGCTACCCTCTATTCAGAGATGAGTTCAAGTCATGTTTACCACTCTAAATCGCTCTGCAGTCATTGATTCAGCACATCATGGGTAGAGCATGGCTATAGATACAGCAAGCTTTATTTTACCCTAATATTGCATTAAAAAATAGAATATCACTCAGTTTCCTACAGATTTACTGATGCTGATAATGCAGAATCTCACCCTCCCATCATAATACACCAGAGGAAGAAATAATCCTTGCTATATATGTACATTGTGTGACATATTGCCTCCATGACCATTGATGGCAAATACATATTCTGTATAGAGCAGCTGTGTTATGATGTAGTTGTTATTGATCATCATTGAGATATAATCACAAGAATCTTATGCAAAGGGAAACTGTCATTAGCATAGTGGGATTTCAGCCCCCAAACTTCTGTAATATTAATGCAATGTCTTACTTTTATTGCAGTGAACACCGAAGAGACGGATCTACTACAACACTGCACAGGACAAGAGTATACACTACAAGCAGCAAAATGATCATGCAGTTGACAATATGTTGTTCTGGTAATGTGCACAATTATTATGTATGGGCTCCACACCACAGTGCTGGACATATTTTGTTAACTTCAACACTACCCCTACCATGGAGATGTCTTCCTGTGATTGGTGTTACTGATTCAGTACATCATATGCATAGTGTGGCTATTATATGATGGATTGATTTAATGAACCCACCAAACACTGATGACATCTGTATCATCTTCTGTAAAGTGCATCTACAGCAGGATATTATCAGCATTTGGGGTGATATAATCAGAGGCATCTATGTGCTATTGTGCTGGGTAAAGTCCTCCAGCTGAACCGCCCCCCGCCCCCCACCCCCCTACACCTCCTGCCACACAGGCAAACTTACTTACACACACAGCACACTTACTTATGCACACTGACACTTGGCATACCTACACACACACACCCCACAGCCACTGGCATGCATGCAGAGTCCTGGGCATGCAGGATGGGCATGCAGAGTACAGAATATCTCCACCTTGCTCTGGCCCGTACTCTTGGCCTACCCCCAGCATCTGTCACCCACAACCTCTGTTCCCTCCCTGTAAATTGCTGCACTAACACACCTTGGTCAGCGCTGCAACCGATCACAGCACCGGATCATGTCACTGTGATAGGAAGCAGTGCTAATTGACCGGTCAATCAATGCCACGTGGCAACATACGCACCAAAAGAGATTTCCATGCCCCCTGACAGGCTACTCCCTGGGCAGTGACCCTGCTCATCTTCCACCTCTGATCACAATATTCTCTCTTGGAGAGTGTAGCAAATTGGAGTTGGGGGAATTTCACCTCTGCAGTGCATGTAGAGTCCTGTATGCAGAGTACAGAAAGTCTCCACCTTAGTCTGGCCCGTACTCTTGGCCTACCCACAGCATCTGTCACCCACAAATAATACATACACTAATACTCCCCACAATACACACTTTAATACCTCCTCAATAATAATCTCCCCAATAATATTATAGTCTTAAACACAATATACACAATACCCCCTAACACAAGATACCCAATCTAACACTCTCCTCTGCACCTCAACATAATATACACACTATAATACCCTACACACAATATAATACTCCCACACACACACAATATACACACTATCCTCCTACCGCCATAAAACACAACCAATAATACACACACACTTTGTGGATGTTGGGACCAGCTCCTTGCATGCACCAGTGAAAGAGAGAGGCCTGCCATCCGTGCCTCCCTCCGTTTCCCATCTTCTCCCTGTCTCTCTCCCTCCCTTTCTTTGCATCTCCCTGCATCTTTGCGTATACCCAGTCAGTGACGGCTCCGGTCACGTGATGCCTTAATATGGGCTTATCCATATATCTGTTGCAGAGATGGAGAGAGACCTGGAGATTTTACATTTCCTTATAATTCATATTGGTACTTAGTACGGGCACTTATTGTTTTATCAGTACTGGGTACCTGACCGTACTGGCCTACGAGTGAGAAGGCAATATTGGCATCACACAGTTACTGTTGAATATGTCATTCAATCCATTTTGAAAATAGTAATGCAATGTGGTTTTGTTTTGTTTGCTTTTTGCAGTAATGAAGAATGAAAAAGTTATATTAAAATTAAATTGGAGGGGAACTGGATTCAGCATTTCTTCATGAACTCTGCACTTGTGAGCATTGACCTTCTTGAGTGCCCTGACAGGTACACGCAACTTTAAGACTATAATCTTCATCAACTGCTGTGCAAGCTTTCGTGCTATACCTCCCCCTCCGGTTTTGATTTATACATTTGCTCTCTCAATTCATGTCCTCTAATATCTGGAGGCTCTCTCCTAGCATTTCTCTCTACCACAGCACGTCATCCCAATGTAACCTCTCTCTTGTTCTTTCTGTTTACTGTTTCCTCACTCCTCTGTAAAACTTTTCTAATTTCTCTAACTTCCACACTCCTGCTTTTATCCACATGTTCTATACACTTTCCTTCCCCTACCTTTGCATGTGTCTACACAAAGCACCATTTGTACAGACCTCTATTGCAGCTATTTCTGCACTGCTCAATGAAATGCACTCCTGCACATCCTATTCTCTTCCACCTTCCCTCATTCTCTACGCCCCCCTCTCAAAGCCCCCTCTCTCTATGTCTCCTCTCTCTACGCCTATCTGTCTCATTCTCTTGACGCCCTTCTCTCTCTACATATCCCTATCTCTGTCTCTCTCTACACCTATCTCTGTGTCTCCTTCTATGCTCGCTGATGTTGGGGGATATCTCTTATAATCTTGGACCGGCTCATATACACATCAGGCCTCCCTACTAAGAGTGTTAACCTATCTAATGTAATCCACATTCCTTTCCTTACTTTTCTCTTCCCTTCTCCTGTGCCCTCTGGAATGTCCACTCTTACTAACAAGGCTCTAGTTGTACATAACCTCTTCTGCTCTCATCAGTCACAATCAGTCATTCCCCTCACCGCATCTTACCTGTCCCACTGATTTGCCTCTGCTTAATTAAACTCTCCTCTGACATCTACTCTAACCTCTCTTCTCTCTTCTCTCTCTTTCTTTCTGCTTAAACTAACAATCTTATTAACTCTTACAATGCTATCCTCCTATCTATATGCCCCCTATAGGCTCTGACACACTCATCCCTCTAACCCACACCTTTGGCTAAATTCCCAAACACACTCATCACACTTCCACTCGCTGTTCTTAATACCTACGGAGGAAATCTCACACTTTGTTTGATTTTTCTACAGTAAAAATGTCTCCTGTCCTGTATAAAGCTGCTCTCTAGGGCTAAATACACTACTTTTTTCCACACTCATCAACACTCAAATTTAATTTACGCTGTTTTTTTTCTCTGTATTTGACTCCCTCCACTGACCTTCTCCTCCCACTTGCCATCCTTCCTTCACTTCTCCTCAAGCATTTGACTACTTCAGAGGCAAGGTGGATGCCACCCAAAAGGAGATTCCTTCTGTCCCTTCCCCCTTCTCTCCTTCTACCCAAATCTCCTTCTGCACTTGACTCCTTTTCTTCTCTTACAGAGCTGGAAGCTAATCATCTTCTATTCTCCCTCTACCACATGCCCTCTAGATCGTATCCCCTCACACCTTACTGCATCTCTTAGTCCCCACTCTCACCCACATCTTCAATTTCTCCCTATTCTCTGGATTTTTGCCCTCTTACTTTAAGCCTGTAGCGGTCACCCTTTTGTCAGAAACAAACTACACCCTATGTGCCTTACTAACTACCGCTCTGTATCCCTCATGCTGTTTGCCTTCTAATTGCTAGTGTCAACATTCTTAAATCACATGCCCTCCTGGATCCTTTACAACCTGCCTTTCGTACAGCACGTTCTACAGACTGTGCTTAAAGCTAATTCCCAAGGTTTTTCCCTACTAATCCTACTTGATCTATCGGCTGCGTTTGATGCTCTCAATCACTCTCCTCCTTCATATTCTAAACTCTCTCTTGGTATCAGTAACAAAGTTCTATCCTGGTTTTCATCATAACTTTCCTGTCACACATTCTCCATCTCTGTTGCTAACATGTCTTCGTCTTCTATTGATCTGTCTGTGGGTATACATCAGGGCTCTGTTCTGAGATCTCTCTTTCTCTCTACATACTATCATTTGGTGACTTCATCAATGCTTTTGGCCTTAGATATAATCTCTATGCGGATGATACACACACAAATCTATCCACCCCTGTTCTCACTCCTGCAATCCAGTCCCTACTCTTGGGTTGTCTCCTGGCTATATGCTCATGGATGGCACTCCACTGCCTTAAACTTAATGTCTAACACTGGGCTCATATTATCCCCTTTCTCCATCACAGTAAACAGTACTACCATCTATCTTGTCATCAAACATGTTGCATAGGAGTAACATTTGGCTCTTCAATTCCATCTCCATTCACATGCACGGCTATGGGTAAAATGTGTTGCCTCTTTCTCTGTAATATTGCCAAGATCTTCCCTTTCCCCTCTCAACCTACTGCTAAAACTCCAATGTATACTGTTATCCTATAGGTTATTTTAACATACTACTAACAGGCCTCCATGCTTCACAACTTTCTCCTATGCAAAACTCTGCTGCTTGAATTATCTCACTTTCTCCCACAACAGTCTCTGCTCATCTCCTTAAATCCCTGTCCTGGCATCCCATCAAGTTTTTGTATCACCTACAAAGTTCTCCTCCTTACCTTTTTGTTAAGGCTCTCCATTAATCTGCTCCTTCTTGCATATCATCTTTGATCTCTCGTTATGCCCTTGCTTGTCTCTTGCACTATAACCATAACTGTCTCCTGTAAACTTCTTTCACCTCTACTGTTCTCTCACTTGCCTGAAACCATTTTCCATCACTGCACCGTACATGTGAAACTTCCTCACACTCAGTATATGCCAACATAACCTCTTCCACCCACATGTAAGACCAATCTTAAAATTCACGACTTAAATCAAGCATTTAAAAAACTTTGACTCGTGGCTACTGTCCCACACCCACAGTCACTGCTAACAACTATTGTTCCCAAGATGTGCTTTCTACTAATTGTACCCACCATTAAGGACAAGCATTGTCATCTACTGCACTTCTTCCCCCAACTGCTGCCTCTCTTTAAGTCTTCTAACATTTCTATTAGATTGTAAAGTTCCCAGGGCAAGGATTTACTTTCCTATAATCTGTTTTTATTTGTCGCACTTATTTTTTAATTATTTTTCCCCTCTCCCCTAATGATATACATATAGGTTTTCCTGTCATTTGCATGACAGAGTTATTATGGTTAACTATTGCATCATGTAGACTGCCTTTTCAGTGTGATGTAATTGATTCAGTACTTTGTGTGCAGACTGTGACTGCAGTACAGTGTCACGAACATTAATGACTTGTGTGGTAGAAGCTCTAGAAGGAACACAGCTATGGGAGGGAGGTGGATTTACTTTGGATCACATGGTTTGGCGCAAGGTTCATTGTATGTATGATCATAACCATGCAATGCTTAACTTTTATTTCAGGAGGGAAGAACAGTGAATATTGAAGCCATGTGTTTCTTTTCTGTCAGAAGAGAAATTTTGAAAGACAGTTGAAGAGGAGGAAAATGACTACACAGAGACAGATAAGCAATGTGTATATTTCTCATTTAGTATTTGTCGTTTTGTTGACTCCACACAATCCAGCTGCTAAGGGTTTCGCATTGGACATATTCCCCTCTACTCTACCCTTCCTGTGATCTGTACCATGCAGGTTTTTGTTGATTCAATACATCATGAGTAGAGTGTGGCTGCTGTATGAAGTATTGACCCAAGGACCACATCTACTACCATTCATAACAAGAACATGTGCAGTAGCGCACTGCTGTAGTTCTATGTGTTTTATTAAAGGTTGAAGTGGTGCAATCATATGAATCTGGAGTGGGATGAATCCTGTTTGCATCATATGGTTTCATCTAGGCCAGTAGAGTATATCTCTCAGTACAGGTTACACATGGCATCAGTAGTAGTGATTTAAAGAACAGAAAAAACAAGAGAAACTTCAATGTTGATAACAAAGCCAAGTAATGTTGAAGATACTCCTTTAACTATTTATTTGATCAGTCTGTACTGTCTACTCCCCACACAGCTACTAAGTCTTCCATTTGAGATACATTCACCTCCTACTCTGCACTGCTGTTCTGTCCTCTATTCAGAGATGAGTTCCAGTCATGTTTACCACTCTGAATCACTCTGCAGTCATTGATTCAGCACATCATGGGTAGAGCATGGCTACAGATACAGTAAGCTTTATTTTACCGGCTGATCATCCATAATATTGCATTAAAACATAGAATATTACTCAGTTTCCAAAAGATTCAGTGATGCTAATAATGCAGAATCTTACAACACATCCCATCATAATGCACCAGAGGAAGAAATAATCCTTGCTACACTACCGACACGTTTTATTGAAGCACGGCTAGCACCGCAAGCCGGGGGATGCCCCGGCGTGCTAGCCGCACTCCCTCAGCGTGCCGCGCATCACCGATGCACGGTCACGCGTCATCGGGTGCCTGCGCCCCCTGCACGCGCGTCCAGGGCTCCCCGAGGGAGCACTGGTGTCCCGCGATGTGGGGGACAGCGGCAGGGGGTTCCGGGGGACCCGACGGACCCGGCAGCGGAAGGGAGAAAGCCCCGATCGGAGGGCGCTCCTCCGCTGCTTCGGCGTGCGCCCGGCACCCTCCGGCGCGCGCCAGGTTACTGCTGCGGCGAAGAACGGGCAAATGCTCGAATAAACTCGGCCGCAGCAGTATATCTGTACATTGTGTGACGTTTGGCCTCCATGACCATTGATAGCAAATACATATTTTGTATTGAGCGGCTGTGTTATGATGTAGTTGTTATTGATCATCATTGAGATATAATCACAAGAATCTTATGCAAAGGGAAAATGTCTGCAGCATAGTGGGATTTCAGCTCCCAAACTTCTGTAATATTAATGCAATGTCTTACTTTTATTGCAGTGAACACTGAAGAGACGGATCTACGACAACACTGCACAGGACAAGAGCAAACACTACAAGCAGCAAAATGATCTTGCAGTTGCAAGTATGTTCTGTAATGTGCACAATTATTATTTATGGGCTACACACCACAGTGCTGGACATATTCTGTTAACTTCTACCCCTACCATGGAGATGTCTTCCTGTGATTGATTCAGTACATTATATGCACAGTGTGGCTATGATATGATGGATGGATTTAATGAACCCACCACCCACTGACATCTGCATCATCTTCTGTAAAGTGCAGCAGGATATTATCAGCATTTGGGGTGGTATAATCTGGGGCATCTATGTGCTTTTGTGCCTGGATAAGTTCCTCCAGCTGAACCACCCCCCTATACCTGCCACACAGGCATACTTACAGAGCACACTTACTTATGCACACTGACACTTGGAATACACACACACACACACACACACAGACACTGTCATGCATGCAGTGTCCTGTATGCAGAGTACAGAAAGTCTCCACCTTACTCTGGCCCGTACTCATGGCCTATCCCCAGCATCTGTCATCCACAACCTCTGTTCCCTCCCTGTAAAGTGCTGCACTAACACACCTGGGTCAGCGCTGCAGCTGATCACAGTGCCGGATCATGATGTCAATGGGATAGGCAGCAGAGCTGATTGACAAGTCAATCAATGCAGCTCCGCAATATATGCACCAAAAGAGATTTCTGTACCCCCTGTCAGGCTACTCCCTGGGCAGCGACCCTTCTCACCCCTCTCATTCCACCTCTGATCACAATAATCTCTCTTGGAGTGTGTAGCAAATTGGAGTTGGGGGAATCTCACCTCTGTAGTGCATGGTCACAATCTGGGCACTGTACCCAAATATTGGGCAATGTGGCACGTCTTACAGTAGAGAATAGAATAAGTAACTATATTCTTTACTTGTGTATTAAGGAACTTATTTGCAATAAAAATTCAGTCCACCTGGGACCAAGACTTTCTGGTTTTCTGAACAAAGTGGAATTGTTTTCCTATAATTTTATATTCTCTGAAATGTAACATCACAATAAAGTACTCCTATTTTTTTCCTTTGTGCTTTTTTATGGACTATTCCTTTATGTATTTCACTTAATGGGACTAATTACCTTACGATTAGATTTCACTTGTATTTTCTTGGGTTACTCTTTGGAATTTCTCTCTGTGTTCATTTATACTATCTTATTTAGAGCAGTCTTTGCCATTGGACCCCATTTCTTGCCAGAGAGATCTGTAACACAGAGTATTGAAGAGAGTACAGAACAGTGGTGAAGTAGATTTTTATGCTTCTAGGCAGCCTCCCTTCTCACCATGTATTCTGCCCCCGACGGTCTCTTGCACTGCTCCCTCCTACACCCACTCTCCTCACTCTTCCCTCCCCTCCCCGCTATCACTCAATGACCCCCTCTCATTCAATCCTGCTCCCTTACTCCCCCCTCACTCATTCTTCCTTCTGCACACACAATCCTCCCGAATATCACTCCCAAACAACACACACACACTAATTCTCCCCACAATACACACTATAATACCTCCTTGTGACGATAGCTTCCACAGGCTTATTAATATTACACAAAAATAATTGGGTTTGAACTGAACGAGGCTTAAGATATAATAAATTGTATTTATTCCTTAGAATATAGGTGAACACAACAGATAATACAGTAACGAACAAGAAGTACACTTACTTAAGGGTTGGGGAATGAGAAGTATGATGTAGCATTTCTTTCAGCAGTGAGGAAATCATTCAGGTGATATCAGGTAACCATATCAGCAAACGAAGACAAAGGATATATGGGTGGACAGCAGTTTATAAACCATTCTCCTTCTATTCTTAACCTTAAGCACAGGGGATTGGTTTACAATTACCTCCAGCCACTCACTAACGTGGGAAAGCATTATGACCCATGCCCCCCTGCTAGTTGGCACATGCGCAGTAGAACTCTGGGGGTCTCATTTCTGAAGCCCCACATTTACGTCAGGAATGCCAGACAGTCTACCATTTGGAGTTCTGGCAGGAAAACCTTTGTTGAAAGGTGTTAACTGGAACACTTAAGACCTGCCCTGGTTTGGGCTTCGGATAAACAGTGAGGGTGATAAAACTCTTTGAACAGCACTTAAATCCTAGACATAGCGGCGTCCCCAGGGCCATCTGCTACCTTATGGCCCAAAAGAATCTCTTCTGGGTCTTTGTCCATACCTTAAGATACACTATTAAGCATAAAACATAAACGTAAAACATAAACGTATTAAAATATCCGGTTCCGTTAGGTTTAGCAGGTCCAAACTTCCCAGTTCGCATTGCCAGAACTGGGACACCATATGGTCCAAAAAGCGACTTGCTACGACCTAAGAAACCGAAGTTACACCAATGCACATTAAATCATTTTAATACAAAAATCTCCATTGAAAAAGAAATCTCAGCTTTTCACTAAATCCCCATTGAAAACAACGGGCAGCTCCGCCATAGACTTTCAATGGTAAATCGCCGCCATTGAAGTCAATGGGGGTTTTCTGCCATTGAAGTTTATGGGAAAAGTCCCGAACTTCAAGGGGGTCCATACTCCGTCGGGTTGGTCCAAGCGGGTCAAGGATGGTTCTGCAGCGATGCCGGAGCAGTGGCTACAGATACCCCAAACCCTGATCCGCTGAACCCTCCGGAACCGGAGATATGGATTCCTAAAATTCAGCATTTCTCACTTAGTCATTTTTCTGAGCCGTTTCTGCCGCCGCCGGCAAAGCCTATGGCGCGACCCGCTCTATCTGGTTCGACCCTTATCGGGGGTCCAGGATTCGGGGACCCGGTGGTGGTCGAGTGGGGGGACGCTTAGGAACTAGGGGCAAAAAGAATTTTATCCCTAGGTGCCCTAAAACAGTTTATTTCCCCGCTAATTGACGTTGAACTTGACCCAGTGATTTTAGCTCTTTTGAAGGACATTGTATCCGCTTTGCGGTTTGCGGTCTGGACGGCAGCCAACTAGGTTACCTCGAGGCATCTCCATTGAAGTCAATGAGCCCATTGACTTTCAATGGGAAACCGCCGCTCTCCCTCTCGGACGCCACCTGCTGGTCACTACAGGAAACAGGACGAAAACAGCACAAATTCCTATTGAAATGCATTGAGCCCTAATGGCGGCCAATGGGGACCTGCAAAATGGTGCCCGAAAAGGCGGGAAACTTACACAAAGAGCTATAATCATTAAAGAATTATTAACCCTTGTGCTCCCGGATGGATTCTAGTGTGTGTGTGATGCAAACACTGAGTAACCAGACATTACAATGGAACAGGGGAAAATACATTTACATGTCATAACAAGGGTTACATCACATTTCTGGACCTCAGCCCAGTTAACCCCTTGTCTCCCTGGTGCGGTCAGGGGTGGCCAAATGGGGTGCAACCCCTTTAATACCGGGCCACCCCCTCTCTCCCTCTACACCTCCCCTTCTTAATGCGTGTCCTGTGGCCCACTGGCCCTGACGGGGAGTGGGGCACTGCTGGCACCATTAATGAATTCAGTCTCAGAGGGATAGTCCTGGCGTGAAAGTCCATCAGCATTGCTGTTTTCACTACCCTTTTTGTGCTGAATGGTGAATTCAAATTCTTGCAAAGCCAAGCTCCATCTCAGCAGTTTGGCATTTTCCCCTGATACCCTCTGTAGCCAGCTCAGGGGATTGTGGTCGGTAATGACCGTGAAAGCCCTCCCATAGACATAGGGCTGGAGCTTTTTGAGTGCCCACACAATGGCCAAGCACTCCTTTTCAATGGTGGCATATGCCACCTCCCTGGGGAGCAGTTTGCGACTGAGATACACCACAGGGTGCTCTTTGCCGTCGTCCCCCACCTGGCTCAACACAGCCCCCACACCAAAGTCTGAGGCATCAGTCTGAATAAGAAAATGCTTGGTATAATCTGGGGCAGCCAGGATGGGGGCCTCAGCAAGCGCAGCTTTCAGTGCCTGGAAAGCAGTTTCACAGCAGGAGACCAGGTAATAAGCACAGGCAGTTGCTTCTTAGTCAGATCAGTCAGGGGTTTGGCCACGGCGCTGTACTGTGGGACAAATTTCCTGTAGTACCCTGCGGTGCCCAAAAAGGCCATGACCTGTTTCTTGGTTTTTGGAACAGGCCACTGAACTATGGCTTCTACCTTGGCTGGCTCTGGCTTGAAATGCCCTCCACCCACCCTGTGCCCTAAGTACAGGACTTCTGCCATACCTACCATACACTTAGTGGGTTTTAAGGTAAGCCCAGCCTCCCTGATTCTATCCAGCACCGCAGCTACATGTCCTATGTGGGATTCCCAGGAATTACTAAAGACAGCAATGTCATCTAAGTAAGCCCTGGCATAGCTCTGCATCCCTTCCAGTAACCTATTGACCAGGCGTTGGAAGGTAGCCGGGGCAATCTTCATCCCAAATGGCATCACCAAAAACTCATAGAGGCCACTTGGAGTGAAGAATGCTGACTTCTCCCTAGCCTCCAGGGTCAGGGGAATCTGCCAGTAGCCTTTGCTCAGATCCATGGTGGTCAGATACTTTGCCCCCGCGAGTTCATCTAGTAACTCATCCATGCGGGGCATGGGGTAAGCATCTGACACCGTCCCAGCGTTGAGCAACCGGTAGTCCACACAAAACCGGGTGGTTTTGTCCTTCTTAGGCACTAGGACTACTGGACTTGCCCAAGGGCTCTGGGACGGAGTAATTACCCCTAGGGTCAGCATCTCCTCAATCTCTCTCTCCATACTTGTCTTGACCTCTGCTGACACTCTATAAGCGTGCTTATGCAGAGGCTGCAGGTCCCCTGTGTGTACTGGGTGTTTGGTGAGATGTGTGGTCCCTGGCATGTCAGTGAAGAGGGCGCTATACTGAGCTAGCATGTCCCTGGCTTCTCCCTTCTGCCTAGCACTCAACTGTGCCCCGATCTCTACCTGCTCAACAGTGTTTCCTTGCTTTGCCTCCCCTAGGAGATCAGGCAGAGCATTGCTCGCCGGATCCTCCAGCAGTGGGCTACAAATGGCCATTACTGCTCCCATACTCGGTGCTCTGTATTCCTTTAACATATTAATGTGATATGTCTTGTGCCTCTCAGGCGCTACCTGTACAACATAGTTGCACTCATTCACCTTTCGGATAACCGGGTACGGTCCCGACCAGGCAGCCATCAGCTTGTTCTCCCGAGTGGGTTTGAGAACAAGCACCTGCTGTCCTGGGATGAATTCTCTGCTACGGCCTGCTGGTCATACCATTGCTTCTGCTTGGTCTGAGCAGCCCTGAGGTGGTCCTGGGCCACCCCCATAAGCATCTCTAACCGGTCTCTGAGATCTACTACATACTGGATCACTGAAGCATCAGTAGCAGTAGTCTCCCCCTCCCATCCCTCACGGAAGAGGTCCAGAGGTCCACGTACCCTGCGGCCATATAGTAGCTCGAAGGGGGAGAAGCCTGTAGATTCTTGCGGTACCTCTCGGTATGCAAACAGCAAGTGCTGCAGGTGAATCTCCCAGTCTTTCCCCTCCACCTCTATAAAGGTCCGAAGCATCTGCTTCAGGGTACCATTAAACCTCTCACATAATCCGTTTGTTTGGGGATGGTAAGGGGAAGTGCGCTGGTGCTGTACACCGCAGGCATCCCAGAGACAATGTAACAGTTCACTCATGAACTGCGACCCCTGATCAGTTAGGATCTCACTAGGGAAACCTACCCTAGCAAAAATGTTCAGCAAAGCTGCTGCCACTGTCTTGGCACTTATGGTGCCCAGCGCTACCGCCTCAGGGTACCGGGTGGCAAAATCCACCACCGTGAGGATGTAGCACTTCCCTGACCTGCTAGGAATCATGAGGGGTCCTATCAGGTCCATCGCTACCTTCTGGAAGGGTTCCCCTATTATCGGTAGGGGTCTCAGGGGTGCCTTCACACGGTCGCCCGCCTTACCTACTCGCTGGCAGGCATCACAGGAGCGGCAGAAATCAGCCGCATCCCTGGATGCCCCCGGCCAGAAATAACGCTGCAATAACCGGGCTCGCGTTCTGGTGACCCCCTGATGTCCCGCTAACGGAATAGAGTGAGCTACCCGTAACAATTGCTGTCGGTACCCCTGGGGTACTACTAGCTGTCGCTTACCGGTCAATCCCTTCTCTATTCTCGGGTTCCCTTCTTCTCTGTATAGGAGTCCCTTATGCCATAGGCAGCGCTCAGTGCCCTCCCCTGCCTGAGATTCGGACGCCCGAAGTCTCACGCCGGCCAGGGTAGGGTCTGCCTTCACTGCCTCCCTAAACTGGGCTCCTAAATCTGCCCCCCCCCCAGTCATGTCATTGTCAGGGGAAGGGGACACGGTAAGGGGGAACAGTAAGTCAGCCTGTGGTTGCAACTGATCCTGGCTTACCTCCCTGGGCTCCTCTGTGCCCTCCGCTAACGTTGGTCCCAAAGGCTGGGGGACTGGGGTGGCCACCGCCGACATTGCCGCGGTCTGGCTCCGGGTAACCGCCGCCACTGCAGCGGGCTGGGGCACACGGTCGTAGGTGCAGGTCATCGGTCCCAGGTCATTGCCCAAAAGAATTTCAGCATCCAAACCTGGTAAAACCCCCACCTCCCGCACACCCTTGCCCACCCCCCAATCCAAAAAAATGCGGGCCACCTGCAGGAAACGTGGCTCTCCGTCAGCCACAGTGATCTGTATCCCAGGGCCTGGGATCAATTCCTCTGGCCGGACCATATCAGGTCGGACCAGGGTCACTGCAGCTCCTGAATCAAGTAAGCCAACTGCTTGCCGGTCACCGACTGTGACCGGGGTGAGATGCTTGCTCCTGCCGTCCGTCTGCTGCAGGTCTGCGCTGTGATGTCCTCCGCTCCTGGCTGTAGGCACTGAAGAAACCGGGGTAGGGGTGACATGGGACGTCTCGCTGGGAGTTGTTTCCATGACCGGTCCTGGTTCTTTGGTGGAAGCCACCCGCACGCGGGCTACCGGCTTTGCAGCTGGGGTGCGTTGCCCTCGATAGGGTCCGTTGGAACGCAGGGGTTCCGGGCAATCTGGTCTGATGTGACCAGTGCTGTTGTAATTGTAGCACCGGCGCTCATGCCGGAGCTCTCCCGCCTTCTGTGACCCGCTGCCCGCAGGCGGCTTTTGGGTCCACTGGGGGGTACTCACAGCTTTCTTGGCCGGCGCCGGTGGGGTTACCGCTTTGGCTGGTACCTTGGCGGTCATCTGGGACCGGCTGACCACATAGTCATCTGCCATCCTCGCCGCCTCGGTGTAGGTCTTGGGCTTTTTATCATACACAAAAGCCCTCACTGCCGGCGGGCACTGCTGCATGAGCTGCTCCTGAAAGATGAGGTCCAGCAGGCGTTGGTAAGTCTTGGCCTCAGAGCCCTCCACCCAGTGTAACCCATACAAAGCCATGCGGGTCACATAAGTGACATAGGTCTCCTGAGGGTGCCTCTCCTCCAGCCGGAACTTACCCCGGTAAGCTTCAGGGGTAAAACCATGCTGAAACAGCAAAAGTTCTTTCAGGTGGTCATAGTCATCAGCAAACTCCTCTGTAAGCGCCATCAAAGTCTGTTTAGCCAAGCTGGAGAGTAGCGGGTCCAGGCGTGCAACCCTATGCTGGGGAAGCACCCCGTACCGCCGGCACTGCGTTTCAAAGTTCCTTAGAAACATGTCAATCCGATCAGTGCCCTCCACATACTTGGTGAGACTGTGCTTGTCCAGTTGGAGTCCATCTCTGGGGGGTCGGACCGGGGGGCAATAAGCGGGTCTGTTCATTGCCATAGAGATAAACGTTAGGGTTAGGGTTAGGGTTAGGGTTATAGGGGAATACGAAAATTTAGGTATGTGACTCATTTGGGTACTAACCAATCAGAGAAGAGTTAGGGTTGAAAGTTAGGGTTGAAAGTTAGGGTTGAAAGTTAGGGTTGACACTTAGGATTATTTTTCTATTTTTGTTTGGCCCAGGGTTATAGGGGAATACGAAAATTTAGGTATGTGACTCATTTGGGTACTAACCAATCAGAGAAGAGTTAGGGTTGAAAGTTAGGGTTGAAAGTTAGGGTTGAAAGTTAGGGTTGACACTTAGGATTATTTTTCTATTTTTGTTTGGCCCAGGGTTATAGGGGAATACGAAAATTTAGGTATGTGACTCATTTGGGTACTAACCAATCAGAGAAGAGTTAGGGTTGAAAGTTAGGGTTGAAAGTTAGGGTTGAAAGTTAGGGTTGAAAGATAGGGTTGACACTTAGGATTATTTTTCTATTTTTGTTTGGCCCAGGGTTATAGGGGAATACGAAAATTTAGGTATGTGACTCATTTGGGTACTAACCAATCAGAGAAGAGTTAGGGTTGAAAGTTAGGGTTGAAAGTTAGGGTTGAAAGTTAGGGTTGAAAGTTAGGGTTGAAAGTTAGGGTTGACACTTTTAGGGTTAGGGTTAGGGTTAGGGTTAGGGTTATAGGGGAATACGAAAATTTAGGTATGTGACTCATTTGGGTACTAACCAATCAGAGAAGAGTTAGGGTTGAAAGTTAGGGTTGAAAGTTAGGGTTGAAAGTTAGGGTTGAAAGTTAGGGTTGAAAGTTAGGGTTGAAAGTTAGGGTTGACACTTAGGATTATTTTTCTATTTTTGTTTGGCCCAGGGTTATAGGGGAATACGAAAATTTAGGTATGTGACTCATTTGGGTACTAACCAATCAGAGAAGAGTTAGGGTTGAAAGTTAGGGTTGAAAGTTAGGGTTGAAAGTTAGGGTTGGGTTAGGGTTAGGGTTAGGGTTAGGGTTAGGGTTATAGGGGAATACGAAAATTTAGGTATGTGACTCATTTGGGTACTAACCAATCAGAGAAGAGTTAGGGTTGAAAGTTAGGGTTGAAAGTTAGGGTTGAAAGTTAGGGTTGACACTTAGGATTATTTTTCTATTTTTGTTTGGCCCAGGGTTATAGGGGAATACGAAAATTTAGGTATGTGACTCATTTGGGTACTAACCAATCAGAGAAGAGTTAGGGTTGAAAGTTAGGGTTGAAAGTTAGGGTTGAAAGTTAGGGTTGAAAGTTAGGGTTAGGGTTAGGGTTAGGGTTAGGGGTTAGGGTTATAGGGGAATACGAAAATGTAGGTATGTGACTCATTTGGGTACTAACCAATCAGAGAAGAGTTAGGGTTGAAAGTTAGGGTTGAAAGTTAGGGTTGAAAGTTAGGGTTGAAAGTTAGGGTTGACACTTAGGATTATTTTTCTATTTTTGTTTGGCCCAGGGTTATAGGGGAATACGAAAATTTAGGTATGTGACTCATTTGGGTACTAACCAATCAGAGAAGAGTTAGGGTTGAAAGTTAGGGTTGAAAGTTAGGGTTGAAAGTTAGGGTTGACACTTAGGATTATTTGGGTTAGGGTTAGGGTTAGGGTTAGGGTTATAGGGGAATACGAAAATTTAGGTATGTGACTCATTTGGGTACTAACCAATCAGAGAAGAGTTAGGGTTGAAAGTTAGGGTTGAAAGTTAGGGTTGAAAGTTAGGGTTGAAAGTTAGGGTTGAAATTTAGGATTATTTTTCTATTTTTGTTTGGCCCAGGGTTATAGGGGAATACGAAAATTTGGGTTAGGGTTAGGGTTAGGGTTAGGGTTAGGGTTAGTGTTAGGGTTATAGGGGAATACGAAAATTTAGGTATGTGACTCATTTGGGTACTAACCAATCAGAGAAGAGTTAGGGTTGAAAGTTAGGGTTGAAAGTTAGGGTTGAAAGTTAGGGTTGAAAGTTAGGATTATTTTTCTATTTTTGTTTGGCCCAGGGTTATAGGGGAATACGAAAATTTAGGTATGTGACTCATTTGGGTACTAACCAATCAGAGAAGAGTTAGGGTTGAAAGTTAGGGTTGAAAGTTAGGGTTGACACTTAGGATTATTTTTCTATTTTTGTTTGGCCCAGGGTTATAGGGGAATACGAAAATTTAGGTATGTGACTCATTTGGGTACTAACCAATCAGAGAAGAGTTAGGGTTGAAAGTTAGGGTTGAAAGTTAGGGTTGAAAGTTAGGGTTGAAAGTTAGGATTATTTTTCTATTTTTGTTTGGCCCAGGGTTATAGGGGAATACGAAAATTTAGGTATGTGACTCATTTGGGTACTAACCAATCAGAGAAGAGTTAGGGTTGAAAGTTAGGGTTGAAAGTTAGGGTTGAAAGTTAGGGTTGACACTTAGGATTATTTTTCTATTTTTGTTTGGCCCAGGGTTATAGGGGAATACGAAAATTTAGGTATGTGACTCATTTGGGTACTAACCAATCAGAGAAGAGTTAGGGTTGAAAGTTAGGGTTGAAAGTTAGGGTTGAAAGTTAGGGTTGACACTTAGGGTTAGGGTTATAGGGGAATACGAAAATTTAGGTATGTGACTCATTTGGGTACTAACCAATCAGAGAAGAGTTAGGGTTGAAAGTTAGGGTTGAAAGTTAGGGTTGAAAGTTAGGGTTGAAAGTTAGGGTTGAAAGTTAGGGTTGACACTTAGGATTATTTTTCTATTTTTGTTTGGCCCAGGGTTATAGGGGAATACGAAAATTTAGGTATGTGACTCATTTGGGTACTAACCAATCAGAGAAGAGTTAGGGTTGAAAGTTAGGGTTGAAAGTTAGGGTTGAAAGTTAGGGTTGAAAGTTAGGGTTGACACTTAGGATTATTTTTCTATTTTTGTTTGGCCCAGGGTTATAGGGGAATACGAAAATTTAGGTATGTGACTCATTTGGGTACTAACCAATCAGAGAAAAGTTAGGGTTGAAAGTTAGGGTTGAAAGTTAGGGTTGAAAGTTAGGATTATTTTTCTATTTTTGTTTGGCCCAGGGTTATAGGGGAATACGAAAATTTAGGTATTTGACTCATTTGGGTACTAACCAATCAGAGAAGAGTTAGGGTTGAAAGTTAGGGTTGAAAGTTAGGGTTGACACTTAGGATTATTTTTCTATTTTTGTTTGGCCCAGGGTTATAGGGGAATACGAAAATTTAGGTATGTGACTCATTTGGGTACTAACCAATCAGAGAAGAGTTAGGGTTGAAAGTTAGGGTTGAAAGTTAGGGTTGAAAGTTAGGGTTGAAAGTTAGGGTTGAAAGTTAGGGTTGACACTTAGGATTATTTTTCTATTTTTGTTTGGCCCAGGGTTATAGGGGAATACGAAAATTTAGGTATGTGACTCATTTGGGTACTAACCAATCAGAGAAGAGTTAGGGTTGAAAGTTAGGGTTGAAAGTTAGGGTTGAAAGTTAGGGTTGAAAGTTAGGGTTGACACTTAGGATTATTTTTCTATTTTTGTTTGGCCCAGGGTTATAGGGGAATACGAAAATTTAGGTATGTGACTCATTTGGGTACTAACCAATCAGAGAAGAGTTAGGGTTGAAAGTTAGGGTTGAAAGTTAGGGTTGAAAGTTAGGGTTGAAAGTTAGGGTTGACACTTAGGATTATTTTTCTATTTTTGTTTGGCCCAGGGTTATAGGGGAATACGAAAATTTAGGTATGTGACTCATTTGGGTACTAACCAATCAGAGAAGAGTTAGGGTTGAAAGTTAGGGTTGAAAGTTAGGGTTGAAAGTTAGGGTTGACACTTAGGATTATTTTTCTATTTTTGTTTGGCCCAGGGTTATAGGGGAATACGAAAATTTAGGTATGTGACTCATTTGGGTACTAACCAATCAGAGAAGAGTTAGGGTTGAAAGTTAGGGTTGAAAGTTAGGGTTGAAAGTTAGGGTTGAAAGTTAGGGTTGACACTTAGGATTATTTTTCTATTTTTGTTTGGCCCAGGGTTATAGGGGAATACGAAAATTTAGGTATGTGACTCATTTGGGTACTAACCAATCAGAGAAGAGTTAGGGTTGAAAGTTAGGGTTGAAAGTTAGGGTTGAAAGTTAGGGTTGACACTTAGGATTATTTTTCTATTTTTGTTTGGCCCAGGGTTATAGGGGAATACGAAAATTTAGGTATGTGACTCATTTGGGTACTAACCAATCAGAGAAGAGTTAGGGTTGAAAGTTAGGGTTGAAAGTTAGGGTTGAAAGTTAGGGTTGAAAGTTAGGGTTGAAAGTTAGGGTTGACACTTAGGATTATTTTTCTATTTTTGTTTGGCCCAGGGTTATAGGGGAATACGAAAATTTAGGTATGTGACTCATTTGGGTACTAACCAATCAGAGAAGAGTTAGGGTTGAAAGTTAGGGTTGAAAGTTAGGGTTGAAAGTTAGGGTTGAAAGTTAGGGTTGAAAGTTAGGGTTGACACTTTTAGGGTTAGGGTTAGGGTTAGGGTTAGGGTTAGGGTTAGGGTTAGGGTTATAGGGGAATACGAAAATTTAGGTATGTGACTCATTTGGGTACTAACCAATCAGAGAAGAGTTAGGGTTGAAAGTTAGGGTTGAAAGTTAGGGTTGAAAGTTAGGGTTGAAAGTTAGGGTTGAAAGTTAGGGTTGACACTTAGGATTATTTTTCTATTTTTGTTTGGCCCAGGGTTATAGGGGAATACGAAAATTTAGGTATGTGACTCATTTGGGTACTAACCAATCAGAGAAGAGTTAGGGTTGAAAGTTAGGGTTGAAAGTTAGGGTTGAAAGTTAGGGTTGAAAGTTAGGGTTGGGTTAGGGTTAGGGTTATAGGGGAATACGAAAATTTAGGTATGTGACTCATTTGGGTACTAACCAATCAGAGAAGAGTTAGGGTTGAAAGTTAGGGTTGAAAGTTAGGGTTGAAAGTTAGGGTTGACACTTAGGATTATTTTTCTATTTTTGTTTGGCCCAGGGTTATAGGGGAATACGAAAATTTAGGTATGTGACTCATTTGGGTACTAACCAATCAGAGAAGAGTTAGGGTTGAAAGTTAGGGTTGAAAGTTAGGGTTAGGGTTAGGGTTAGGGTTAGGGGTTAGGGTTATAGGGGAATACGAAAATTTAGGTATGTGACTCATTTGGGTACTAACCAATCAGAGAAGAGTTAGGGTTGAAAGTTAGGGTTGAAAGTTAGGGTTGAAAGTTAGGGTTGAAAGTTAGGGTTGACACTTAGGATTATTTTTCTATTTTTGTTTGGCCCAGGGTTATAGGGGAATACGAAAATTTAGGTATGTGACTCATTTGGGTACTAACCAATCAGAGAAGAGTTAGGGTTGAAAGTTAGGGTTGAAAGTTAGGGTTGAAAGTTAGGGTTGACACTTAGGGTTAGGGTTATAGGGGAATACGAAAATTTAGGTATGTGACTCATTTGGGTACTAACCAATCAGAGAAGAGTTAGGGTTGAAAGTTAGGGTTGAAAGTTAGGGTTGAAAGTTAGGGTTGAAAGTTAGGGTTGAAAGTTAGGGTTGACACTTAGGATTATTTTTCTATTTTTGTTTGGCCCAGGGTTATAGGGGAATACGAAAATTTAGGTATGTGACTCATTTGGGTACTAACCAATCAGAGAAGAGTTAGGGTTGAAAGTTAGGGTTGAAAGTTAGGGTTGAAAGTTAGGGTTGGGTTAGGGTTAGGGTTAGGGTTAGGGTTAGGGTTAGGGTTAGGGTTAGGGTTAGGGTTAGGGTTAGGGTTAGGGTTAGGGTTAGGGTTAGGGTTAGGGTTAGGGTTAGGGTTAGGGTTAGGGTTAGGGTTATAGGGGAATACGAAAATTTAGGTATGTGACTCATTTGGGTACTAACCAATCAGAGAAGAGTTAGGGTTGAAAGTTAGGGTTGAAAGTTAGGGTTGAAAGTTAGGGTTGAAAGTTAGGGTTGAAAGTTAGGGTTGACACTTAGGATTATTTTTCTATTTTTGTTTGGCCCAGGGTTATAGGGGAATACGAAAATTTAGGTATGTGACTCATTTGGGTACTAACCAATCAGAGAAGAGTTAGGGTTGAAAGTTAGGGTTGAAAGTTAGGGTTAGGGTTAGGGTTAGGGTTAGGGTTAGGGTTAGGGTTAGGGTTAGGGTTAGGGTTAGGGTTATAGGGGAATACGAAAATTTAGGTATGTGACTCATTTGGGTACTAACCAATCAGAGAAGAGTTAGGGTTGAAAGTTAGGGTTGAAAGTTAGGGTTGAAAGTTAGGGTTAGGGTTAGGGTTAGGGTTATACGAAAATTTAGGCATGTGACTCATTTGGGTACTAACCAATCAGAGAAGAGTTAGGGTTAGTGTTCAAAGTTAGGGTTGACCCTTATGATTATTTTTGTATTTGTGTTTGGTTAAAAAAGAATAGAACATTTTTAGTTATGTGACTCATTTAGTCACACTTGACCAATGAGAGTTAAGTTCTGAATAATTTAGGGAGGGTGTGGTTTGGGGTTGAAAGTGTGGTAAGAAAAAGTGTAAGTGGGTAAGCAGGTGAGGGAGGTTGTGGGTAGGTGGGTGAGGGAGGTTTAGGGATGTATGGTGGGTGTGGGTAAGGGAGGTTGAAGGTTTGTGAGGGAAGGTGGATGATGAAGAGAGTGGGTAGGTGGTGTTGTAGGTGGATTAGGGAGGGTGAGTAAATGTGTTTGGGAGGGTGAGGATGAAGGTGGGTGAAAAAAGTGTGGGTCAGTTAAGGTATGGGTGAGTGGGCAAGGGTGAGGCTGGGTATGGGTGTGCAGGTAAGGGTGGTGAAGGTGAATTTTAATATGGATGATGGAGGGTAGAAGGTGGGTGAGGGAGGTTGGGTGAAGGGTTAGGGTTAGGGTTAGGGTTAGGGTTAGGGTTAGGGTTAGGGTTAGGGTATTAGGGTTAGGGTTAGGGTTAGGGTATTAGGGTTAGGGTTAGGGTATTAGGGTTAGGGTTAGGGTTAGGGTTAGGGTTAGGGTTAGGGTTAGGGTTAGGGTTAGGGTATTAGGGTTAGGGTTAGGGTTAGGGTTAGGGTTAGGGTTAGGGTATTAGGGTTAGGGTTAGGGTTAGGGTTAGGGTTAGGGTTAGGGTTAGGGTTAGGGTTAGGGTTAGGGTTATAGGGGAATACGAAAATTTAGGTATGTGACTCATTTGGGTACTAACCAATCAGAGAAGAGTTAGGGTTGAAAGTTAGGGTTGAAAGTTAGGGTTGAAAGTTAGGGTTGAAAGTTAGGGTTGACACTTAGGATTATTTTTCTATTTTTGTTTGGCCCAGGGTTATAGGGGAATACGAAAATTTAGGTATGTGACTCATTTGGGTACTAACCAATCAGAGAAGAGTTAGGGTTGAAAGTTAGGGTTGAAAGTTAGGGTTGACACTTAGGATTATTTTTCTATTTTTGTTTGGCCCAGGGTTATAGGGGAATACGAAAATTTAGGTATGTGACTCATTTGGGTACTAACCAATCAGAGAAGAGTTAGGGTTGAAAGTTAGGGTTGAAAGTTAGGGTTGAAAGTTAGGGTTGAAAGTTAGGGTTGACACTTAGGATTATTTTTCTATTTTTGTTTGGCCCAGGGTTATAGGGGAATACGAAAATTTAGGTATGTGACTCATTTGGGTACTAACCAATCAGAGAAGAGTTAGGGTTGAAAGTTAGGGTTGAAAGTTAGGGTTGAAAGTTAGGGTTGAAAGTTAGGGTTGAAAGTTAGGGTTGAAAGTTAGGGTTGACACTTAGGATTATTTTTCTATTTTTGTTTGGCCCAGGGTTATAGGGGAATACGAAAATTTAGGTATGTGACTCATTTGGGTACTAACCAATCAGAGAAGAGTTAGGGTTGAAAGTTAGGGTTGAAAGTTAGGGTTGAAAGTTAGGGTTGAAAGTTAGGGTTGAAAGTTAGGGTTGACACTTAGGATTATTTTTCTATTTTTGTTTGGCCCAGGGTTATAGGGGAATACGAAAATTTAGGTATGTGACTCATTTGGGTACTAACCAATCAGAGAAGAGTTAGGGTTGAAAGTTAGGGTTGAAAGTTAGGGTTGAAAGTTAGGGTTGACACTTAGGATTATTTTTCTATTTTTGTTTGGCCCAGGGTTATAGGGGAATACGAAAATTTAGGTATGTGACTCATTTGGGTACTAACCAATCAGAGAAGAGTTAGGGTTGAAAGTTAGGGTTGAAAGTTAGGGTTGAAAGTTAGGGTTGAAAGTTAGGGTTGAAAGTTAGGGTTGAAAGTTAGGGTTGAAAGTTAGGGTTGAAAGTTAGGGTTGACACTTAGGATTATTTTTCTATTTTTCTTTGGCCCAGGGTTATAGGGGAATACGAAAATTTAGGTATGTGACTCATTTGGGTACTAACCAATCAGAGAAGAGTTAGGGTTGAAAGTTAGGGTTGAAAGTTAGGGTTGACACTTAGGATTATTTTTCTATTTTTGTTTGGCCCAGGGTTATAGGGGAATACGAAAATTTAGGTATGTGACTCATTTGGGTACTAACCAATCAGAGAAGAGTTAGGGTTGAAAGTTAGGGTTGAAAGTTAGGGTTGAAAGTTAGGGTTGAAAGTTAGGGTTGAAAGTTAGGGTTGAAAGTTAGGGTTGACACTTAGGATTATTTTTCTATTTTTGTTTGGCCCAGGGTTATAGGGGAATACGAAAATTTAGGTATGTGACTCATTTGGGTACTAACCAATCAGAGAAGAGTTAGGGTTGAAAGTTAGGGTTGAAAGTTAGGGTTGAAAGTTAGGGTTGAAAGTTAGGGTTGAAAGTTAGGGTTGAAAGTTAGGATTATTTTTCTATTTTTATTTGGCCCAGGGTTATAGGGGAATACGAAAATTTAGGTATGTGACTCATTTGGGTACTAACCAATCAGAGAAGAGTTAGGTTTGAAAGTTAGGGTTGAAAGTTAGGGTTGAAAGTTAGGGTTGAAAGTTAGGGTTGAAAGTTAGGGTTGACACTTAGGATTATTTTTCTATTTTTGTTTGGCCCAGGGTTATAGGGGAATACGAAAATTTAGGTATGTGACTCATTTGGGTACTAACCAATCAGAGAAGAGTTAGGGTTAGCGTTGAAAGTTAGGGTTAGGGTTGACCCTTACGATTATTTTTGTATTTGTGTTTGGTGAAAAAAGAATAGAACATTTTTAGTTATGTGACTCATTTAGGTACTTGGCCAATGAGAGTTAAGTTCTGAACAATTTAGGGAGGGTGTGGTTTGGGGTTGAAAGTGTGGTAAGAAAAAGTGTAAGTGGGTAAGAACGTGAGGGAGGTTGTGGGTAGGTGGGTGAGGGAGGTTTAGGGATGTATGGTGGGTGTGGGTAAGGAGGTTGAAGGTTTTTGAGGGAAGGTGGATGATGAAGAGAGTGGGTAGGTGGTGTTGAAGGTGGATTAGGGAGGGTGAGTAAATGTGTCTGGGAGGGTGAGGATGAAGGTGGGTGAAAAAAGTGTGGGTCAGTTCAGGTATGGGTGAGTGGGCAAGGGTGAGGCTGGGTATTGGTGTGCAGGTAAGGGTGGTGAAGGTGAATTTTAATATGGATGATGAGGGAAGAAGGTGGGTGAGGGAGGTTGGGTGAAGGAGGGTGTGGGAAGGTGATGTTGAAGGTGGGTGAGGGATGGTTAATATGGGTATAGGAGGCTTTGTAGGTAAGGTTGAGGCCAGTAAGGTAGAGTGAACATGGGTGAGGGAGGGTGAGGATTAAGGTGCTGGAGGGTGTGTTTAAGTGGGGTTAAAGGTTGGTGAATGTAGGTGAGGTAGGGGGATGAGTGAAGGTGTGGGTGAGTGAAGGTGTTGGTGAGGGGGCAATGGTGGGTGGGTGAAGGTGGATGAGTGTGAGGGTGAAGGTGGATGAGGTGGTGGGTGATAGTGAACATGGGTCAAGAGCGGGTGAGGGAGGGCATGGAATCAGTCTGTGAGCCTGCCCTTTCTATTTTGTTGTATATATTCTATTCCCTATCCAATTGACATGTTGCATTTATATGCAGTTAGTCATTCAAAAATTTGAAAACTCTTGCATTCGTTGCATGTTAGCGAGAGGCACCCTTAGAGGTAAAGAGCTAGCTTTTACCTCACTACTAAGTACTTGGACATTGAGGACTAGATCCGTTTTGTACAGAGCGGAGCTTCTCCTCTGCCGTATGCTAGGAGTGAAGAAGCACTACTGTCTATCGTCCGTAAAGGGGTATGCTTTCTTCCCCCAATTTACAGTCGAGCTAGCGCTGCAGATGGGACAGTAGCGAAGAGTTCACTGCCTGACTCTAAAAGGGCACACTCGTGTAAAGGGAGAGAAATCAACTCAAAGCTTTATATCCTGAGAGATAAAAGCAATGCATTGTGTAGGTGTACTCACTTACCTCAACTACTTACCTCCTTGTTAGTATGTCCTTTGTGAACATCATCTTGATAGACGAACTTACCTATTTTCATACTGCAAATAAATTTTACCCAAGATAAGTGAAAAAATATAATGCAATCCCCTTTAGAGCAATGCAGTTGAGGACCCTCTTTCACTGATGGACTAAATAAACAATGCTTAGACTGAGTGAGAGAGGGGTTTGTGAGAGAGAGGGGAGAGTGGTAGTCCTTGAAAGAGAGAGAGAAAGAAAGGACATTTGTGAGAGTAAAATACAGGTGATTTAGAAGGAGCAGGGATGCTAGTCAGGGAGAGTAATAGAGAGCAGGGAGAGAAAGAGAGGGTGTGAGAAAGAAAAAGAGAGAGAGAGAAGTGGAAGAAAGAAATGTCTGTGAGAGCAAGAGACGGGTTGAAGTGAAAGAGATAGAGTGGGAGTAAGAGAGAAAAAAATTGAGAGAAGGGAGAGGGAGAGAGAAGGGAGAGGGAGAGAGAAGAGAGGGAGAGAGAAGGGAGAGAGAGAAAGCAGGGAGAGACAAGTGTGAGAGGAGGGACAGAGAAGGGAGAGGGAGAGAGAAGGGAGAGGGAGAGAAAAGGAAAAGGGAGAGAAAATGAAAAGGGAGAGAGAAGGAAATGGAGATAGAAGGAAAAGGGAGAGAGAAGGAAGAGGGAGAGAGAATGGAGAGACAAGGGAGAGGGAGAGACAAGGAAAGGGAGAGAGAAGGGATAGTGAGAGAAAAGGGAGAGGGAGAGAGATGGAAGTGACAAGGGAGAGAGGAGGGAGAGAGAAGGGAGAGGGAGAGCGAAGGAAAGGAGAGGGGAAAGGAAAAGGGAGAGAATGGAGAGACAAGGAAAAGGGAGAGAGCATGGAAAGTGAGAGAGAAGGAAGAAGGAGAGAGAAGGAAGAGGGAGAGAGATGGGATAGGGAGAGAGAAGGGAGAGAGAAGGCAGAGGGATAGAGAAGGGAGTGAGAAAAGGGAGAGAGAAGGGAGAGAGAAAGAAAAGGGAGAGAGAAGGGAGAGGGAGAGACAAGGAAAGGGAGAGATAAGGGATAGGGAGAGAGAAGGGATAGGGAGAGAGAGAAGGGATAGGGAGAGGAAGAAGGGATACGGAGAGAGAGAAGGTAGATGTAGAGAGAAGGGAGATGGAGAGAGAAGGGAGAGGGAGAGAGAAGGGTGAGGGAGAGAAAAGGAAAAGGGAAAGAAAAGGAAAAGGGAGAGAAAAGGAAAAGGGAGAGAAAAGGAAAAGGGAGAGAAAAGGAAAAGGGAGAGAAAAGGAAAAGAAAAGGGAGAGAAAAGGGAGAGAAAAGGGAGAGAAAAGGGAGAGAAAAGGGAGAGAAAAGGGAGAGAGAAGGCAAAATGAGAGAGAAGGTAAAGGGAGAGAGAAGGAAAAGGGAGAGAGAAGGAAAGGGAGATAGAAGGAAAAGGGAGAGAGAAGGAAGAGGGAGAGAGAAGGAAGAGGGAGAGAGAATGGAGAGACAAGGGAGAGGGAGAGACAAGGAAAGGGAGAGAGAAGGGATAGGGAGAGAGAAGGGATAGGGAGAGAGAAGGGAGAGGGAGAGAGAAGGGAGAGGGAGAGAGTGATGAGGGAGTGACAAGGAAAAGGGAGAGAGAAGGGAGAGGGAGAGAGAAGGGAGAGGGAGAGAGGAGAGAGAGAAGGGAGAGAGAGAAGGGAGAGGGATAGACAGAGAGAAGGAAGAGGGTGCGAGAGAAGGGAAAGGGAGAGAGAGAGAAGGGAGAGGGGGAGAGAGAGGTAGAGGGAATGATCAGGGAGTTATAAGGGAGAGGGATAGAGAAGGGAGGGGGAGAGAGAGAGAGAAGGGAGTGGAGAGAGAGAGAAGGGAGAGGGAGAGCAAAGGAAAGGGGAGGGGAAAGGAAAAGGGAGAGAATGGAGAGACAAGGAAAAGGGAGAGAGATTGGAAAGGGAGAGAGAAGGAAGAGGGAGAGAGAAGGAAGAGGGAGAGAGAATGGAGAGGGAGAGAGAAGGGAGAGAGAAGGCAGAGGGATAGAGAAGGGAGTGAGAAAATGGAGAGAGAAAGAAAAGGGAGAGAGAAGGAAAAAGGAGAGAGAAGGAAAAGGGAGAGAGAAGGAAAGGGAGATAGAAGGAAAAGGGAGAGAGAATGAGAAGGGAGAGAGAATGGAGAGACAAGGAAGAGGGAGAGACAAGGAAAGGGAGAGAGAAGGGATAGGGAGAGCGAAGGAAGAGGGAGAGAGAAAAGGGAGAGAGAGAGAGAAGGGAGAGAAAGAGAGTGATGAGGGAGTGACAAGGAAAAGGGAGAGAGAAGGGAGAGGGAGAGAGAAGGGAGAGGGAGAGAGGAGAGAGAAAAGGGAGAGAGAGAGAAGGGAGAGGGAGAGAGAGAGGTAGAGGGAATGACGAGGGAGTTATAAGGGAGAGGGAGAGAGAAGGGAGGGGGAGAGAGAGAGAAGGGAGTGGAGAGAGAGAGAAGGGAGTGGAGAGAGAGAGAAGGGAGAGGGAGAGCGAAGGAAAGGGGAGGCAAGGAAAAGGGAGAGAATGGAGAGATAAGGAAAAGGGAGAGAGCATGGAAAGGGAGAGAGCATGGAAAGGGAGAGAGAAGTAAGAGGGAGAGAGAAGGAAGAGGGAGAGAGAAGGGATAGGGAGAGAGAATGGAGAGACAAGGGAGAGGGAGAGACAAGGAAAGGGAGAGAGAAGGGATAGGGAGAGAGAAGGGAGAGGGAGAGAGAAGGGGGTGACAAGGGAGAGAGGAGGGGGAGAGAAGGGAGAGGGAGAGAGAAGGAAAAGGGAGGGGAAAGGAAAAGGGAGAGAGAAGGAAGATGGAGAGAGAAGGAAGATGGAGAGAGAAGGAAGATGGAGAGAGAAGGAAGATGGAGAGAGAAGGAAGAGGGAGAGAGAAGGAAGAGGGAGAGAGAAGGAAGAGGGAGAGAGAAGGAAGAGGGAGAGAGAAGGAAGAGGGAGAGAGAAGGAAGAGGGAGAGAGAAGGAAGAGGGAGAGAGAAGGAAGAGGGAGAGAGAAGGAAGAGGGAGAGAGAAGGAAGAGGGAGAGAGAAGGAAGAGGGAGAGAGAATGGAGAGACAAGGGAGAGGTAGAAACAAGGGAGAGGGAGCGACAAGGGATAGGGAGAGAGAAGGAAGAGGGAGAGAGAGAAGGAAGAGGGAGAGAGAGAAGGAAGAGGGAGAGAGAGAAGGAAGAGGGAGAGAGAGAAGGGATACGGAGAGAGAGAAGGTAGATGTAGAGAGAAGGGAGATGGAGAAGAAGGAAGATGGAGAAGGGAGAGAGAGAGAGAGAGAGAGAGATGAGGGAGTGACAAGGAAAATGGAGAGAGAAGGGAGAGTGAGAGAGAAGGGAGAGGGAGAGAGGAGAGAGAAGGGAGAGAGAGAAGAGAGAGGGAGAGACAGAGAGAAGGAAGAGGGTGAGAGAGAAAGGAATGGTTGAGAGAGAGAAGGGAGAGGGAGAGAGAATGACGAGGGAGTTATAAGGGAGAGGGAGAGAGAAGGGAGGGGGAGAGAGAGAAGGGAGTGGAGAGAGAGAGAAGGGAGAGGGAGAGCGAAGGAAAGGGTAGGGGAAAGGAAAAGGGAGAGAATGGAGAGATAAGGAAAAGGGAGATAGCATGGAAAGGGAGAGAGACGGAAGAGGGAGAGAGAAGGAAGAGGGAGAGAGAAGGGATAGGGAGAGAGAAGGGAGAGAAAGGCAGAGGGATAGAGAAGGGAGTGAGAAAAGGGAGAGAGAAAGAAAAGGGAGAGAGAAGGGAAAAGGAGAGAGAAGGAAAAGGGAGAGAGAAGGAAAAGGGAGAGAGAAGGAAAGGGAGAGGGAAGGAAAAGGGAGAGAGAATGGAGAGACAAGGGAGAGGGAGAGACAAGGAAAGGGAGAGAGAAGGGATAGGGAGAGAGAAGGGAGAGGGAGAGAGGAGGGGGTGACAAGGGAGAGAGGAGGGAGAGAGAATGGAGAGGGAGAGAGAAGGAAAAGGGAGCGGAAAGGAAAAGGGAGAGAGAATGGAAAGGGAGAGAGAAGGAAGATGGAGAGAGAAGGAAGATGGAGAGAGAAGGAAGATGGAGAGAGAAGGAAGAGGGAGAGGGAAGGAAGAGGGAGAGGGAAGGAAGAGGGAGAGAGAATGGAGAGACAAGGGAGAGGTAGAAACAAGGCAGAGGGAGCGACAAGGGATAGGGAGAGAGAAGGAAGAGGGAGAGAGAAAAGGGATAGGGAGAGAGAGAAGGGATAGGGAGAGAGAGAAGGGATACGGAGAGAGAGAAGGGATACGGAGAGAGAGAAGGTAGATGTAGAGAGAAGGGAGATGGAGAAAGAAGGAAGATGGAGAAGGGAGAGAGAGAGAAGGGAGAGAGAGAGAGAGAGAGAGGGAGAGAGAGAGAGTGATGAGGGAGTGACAAGGAAATGGGAGAGAGAAGGGAGAGAGAAGGGAGAGGGAGAGAGGAGAGAGAGAAGGGAGAGAGAGAATGGAGAGGGAGAGACAGAGAGAAGGAAGAGGGTGAGAGAGAAGGGAAAGGGAGAGAGAGAGAAGGGAGAGAGAGAAGGGAGAGGGAGAGAGAGAGGTAGAGGGAATGACGAGGGAGTTATAAGGGAGAGGGAGAGAGAAGGGAGGGGGAGAGAGAGAGAGAAGGGAGTGGAGAGAGAGAGAAGGGAGAGGGAGAGCGAAGGAAAGGGGAGGGGAAAGGAAAAGGGAGAGAATGGAGAGATAAGGAAAAGGGAGAGAGCATGGAGAGGGAGAGAGAAGGGAGAGGGAGAGAGGAGAGAGAGAAGGGAGAGTGAGAGAAGGGAGAGGGAGAGACAGAGAGAAGGAAGAGGGTGAGTGAGAAGGGAAAGGGAGAGAGAGAGAGAAGGGAGAGGGAGAGAGAGAGGTAGAGGGAATGACGAGGGAGTTATAAGGGAGAGGGAGAGAGAAGGGAGGGGGAGAGAGAGAGAGAAGGGAGTGGAGAGAGAGAGAGAAGGGAGAGGGAGAGCGAAGGAAAGGGGAGGGGAAAGGAAAAGGGAGAGAATGGAAAGATAAGGAAAAGGGAGAGAGCATGGAAAGGGAGAGAGAAGTAAGAGGGAGAGAGAAGGAAGAGGGAGAGAGAAGGTATAGGGAGAGAGAAGGGAGAGGGAGATAGAAGGGGGTGACAAGGGAGAGAGGAGGGAGAGAGAAGGGAGAGGGAGAGAGAAGGAAAAGGGAGGGAAAAGGAAAATGGAAAGAGAGAATGAAAGGGAGAGAGAAGGAAGATGGAGAGAGAAGGAAGATGGAGAGAGAAGGAAGATGGAGAGAGAAGGAAGATGGGGAGAGAAGGAAGAGGGAGAGGGAAGGAAGAGGGAGAGAGAATGGAGAGACAAGGGAGAGGTAGAAACAAGGGAGAGGGAGCGACAAGGGATAGGGAGAGAGAAGGAAGAGGGAGAGAGAGAAGGGATAGGGAGAGAGAGAAGGGATAGGAGAGAGAAAAAAGAGAAGGATAGGGAGAGAGAGAAGGGATAGGGAGAGAGAGAAGGTAGATGTAGAGAGAAGGGAGATGGAGAAGAAGGAAGATGGAGAAGGAGAGAGAGAGAAGGGAGAGAGAGAGAGTGATGAGGGAGTGACAAGGAAAAGGGATTGAGAAGGGAGAGGGAGAGAGAAGGTAGAGGGAGAGAGGAGAGAGAGAAGGGAGAGAGAGAAGGGAGAGGGAGAGGGAAGGAAGAGGGAGAGAGAAGAAGAGGGAGAGAGAAGGAAGAGGGAGAGAGAGAAGGAAGAGGGAGAGAGAGAAGGAAGAGGGAGAGAGAGAAGGGATACGGAGAGAGAGAAGGTAGATGTAGAGAGAAGGGAGATGGAGAAGAAGGAAGATGGAGAAGGGAGAGAGAGAGAGAGAGAGAGAGAGAGAGAGATGAGGGAGTGACAAGGAAAATGGAGAGAGAAGGGAGAGTGAGAGAGAAGGGAGAGGGAGAGAGGAGAGAGAAGGGAGAGAGAGAAGAGAGAGGGAGAGACAGAGAGAAGGAAGAGGGTGAGAGAGAAAGGAATGGTTGAGAGAGAGAAGGGAGAGGGAGAGGGAATGACGAGGGAGTTATAAGGGAGAGGGAGAGAGAAGGGAGGGGGAGAGAGAGAAGGGAGTGGAGAGAGAGAGAAGGGAGAGGGAGAGCGAAGGAAAGGTAGGGGAAAGGAAAAGGGAGAGAATGGAGAGATAAGGAAAAGGGAGATAGCATGGAAAGGAGAGAGACGGAAGAGGGAGAGAGAAGGAAGAGGGAGAGAGAAGGGATAGGGAGAGAGAAGGGAGAGAAAGGCAGAGGGATAGAGAAGGGAGTGAGAAAAGGGAGAGAGAAAGAAAAGGGAGAGAGAAGGGAAAAGGAGAGAGAAGGAAAAGGGAGAGAGAAGGAAAAGGGAGAGAGAAGGAAAGGGAGAGCGAAGGAAGAGGGAGAGAGAAAAGGGAGAGAGAGAGAGAAGGAGAGAAAGAGAGTGATGAGGGAGTGACAAGGAAAGGGAGAGAGAAGGGAGAGGGAGAGAGAAGGGAGAGGGAGAGAGGAGAGAGAAAGGGAGAGAGAGAGAAGGGAGAGGGAGAGAGAGAGGTAGAGGAATGACGAGGAGTTATAAGGAGAGGGAGAGAGAAGGGAGGGGAGAGAGAGAGAAGGGAGTGGAGAGAGAGAGAAGGGAGTGGAGAGAGAGAGAAGGGAGAGGGAGAGCGAAGGAAAGGGGAGGCAAGGAAAGGGAGAGAATGGAGAGATAAGGAAAAGGAGAGAGCATGGAAGGGAGAGAGCATGGAAAGGAGAGAGAAGTAAGAGGGAGAGAGAAGAAGGAGGGAGAGAGAAGGGATAGGAGAGAGAATGGAGAGACAAGGGAGAGGGAGAGACAAGAAAGGGAGAGAGAAGGGATAGGGAGAGAGAAGGGAGAGGGAGAGAGAAGGGGGTGACAAGGGAGAGAGGAGGGAGAGAGAAGGGAGAGGGAGAGAGAAGGAAAAGGGAGGGGAAAGGAAAAGGGAGAGAGAAGGAAGAGGGAGGGAGAAGGAAGATGGAGAGAGAAGGAAGATGGAGAGAGAAGGAAGATGAGAGAGAAGGAAGATGGAGAGAGAAGAAGATGGAGAGAGAAGGAAGAGGGAGAGAGAAGGAAGAGGGAGAGAGAAGGAAGAGGGAGAGAGAAGGAAGAGGAGAGAGAAGGAAGAGGGAGAGAGAAGGAAGAGGGAGAGAGAAGGAAGAGGGAGAGAGAATGGAGAGACAAGGGAGAGGTAGAAACAAGGGAGAGGGAGCGACAAGGGATAGGGAGAGAGAAGGAAGAGGGAGAGAGAGAAGGAAGAGGGAGAGAGAGAAGGAAGAGGGAGAGAGAGAAGGAAGAGGGAGAGAGAGAAGGATACGGAGAGAGAGAAGGTAGATGTAGAGAGAAGGGAGATGGAGAAGAAGGAAGATGGAGAAGGGAGAGAGAGAGAGAGAGAGAGAGAGAGAGAGAGAGAGAGAGAGAGAGAGAGAGAGAGATGAGGGAGTGACAAGGAAAATGGAGAGAGAAGGGAGAGTGAGAGAGAAGGGAGAGGGAGAGAGGAGAGAGAAGGAGAGAGAGAAGAGAGAGGGAGAGACAGAGAGAATGAAGAGGGTGAGAGAGAAAGGAATGGTTGAGAGAGAGAAGGGAGAGGGAGAGGGAATGACGAGGGAGTTATAAGGGAGAGGGAGAGAGAAGGCAAGGGGGAGAGAGAGAAGGGAGTGGAGAGAGAGAGAAGGGAGAGGGAGAGCGAAGGAAAGGGTAGGGGAAAGGAAAAGGAGAGAATGGAGAGATAAGGAAAAGGGAGATAGCATGGAAAGGAGAGAGACGGAAGAGGGAGAGAGAAGGAAGAGGGAGAGAGAAGGGATAGGGAGAGAGAAGGAGAGAAATGCAGAGGGATAGAGAAGGGAGTGAGAAAAGGGAGAGAGAAAGAAAAGGAGAGAGAAGGGAAAAGGAGAGAGAAGGAAAAGGGAGAGAGAAGGAAAAGGGAGAGAGAAGGAAAGGGAGAGGGAAGGAAAAGGGAGAGAGAATGGAGAGACAAGGAGAGGGAGAGACAAGGAAAGGGAGAGAGAAGGGATAGGGAGAGAGAAGGGAGAGGGAGAGAGGAGGGGGTGACAAGGAGAGAGGAGGGAGAGAGAAGGGAGGAGGAGAGAGAAGGAAAAGGGAGCGGAAAGGAAAAGGGAGAGAGAATGGAAAGGGAGAGAGAAGGAAGATGGAGAGAGAAGAAGATGGAGAGAGAAGGAAGATGAGAGAGAAGGAAGAGGGAGAGGGAAGGAAGAGGGAGAGGAAGGAAGAGGAGAGAGAATGGAGAGACAAGGGAGAGGTAGAAACAAGGCAGAGGGAGCGACAAGGGATAGGGAGAGAGAAGGAAGAGGGAGAGAGAAAAGGGATAGGGAGAGAGAGAAGGATACGGAGAGAGAGAAGGGATACGAGAGAGAGAAGGGATACGGAGAGAGAGAAGGTAGATGTAGAGAGAAGGGAGATGGAGAAAGAAGGAGATGGAGAAGGGAGAGAGAGAGAAGGGAGAGAGAGAGAGGGAGAGAGAGAGAGTGATGAGGGAGTGACAAGGAAAGGGAGAGAGAAGGGAGAGAGAAGGGAGAGGGAGAGAGGAGAGAGAGAAGGGAGAGAGAGAGAAGGGAGAGGGAGAGACAGAGAGAAGGAAGAGGGTGAGAGAGAAGGGAAGGGAGAGAGAGAGAAGGGAGAGAGAGAAGGGAGAGGGAGAGAGAGAGGTAGAGGAATGACGAGGGAGTTATAAGGGAGAGGGAGAGAGAAGGGAGGGGGAGAGAGAGAGAGAAGGGAGTGGAGAGAGAGAGAAGGAGAGGGAGAGCGAAGGAAAGGGGAGGGAAAGGAAAAGGGAGAGAATGGAGAGATAAGGAAAAGGGAGAGAGCATGGAGAGGGAGAGAGAAGGGAGAGGGAGAGGAGAGAGAGAAGGGAGAGTGAGAGAAGGAGAGGGAGAGACAGAGAGAAGGAAGAGGGTGAGAGAGAAGGAAAGGGAGAGAGAGAGAGAAGGGAGAGGGAGAGAGAGAGGTAGAGGGAATGACGAGGGAAGTTATAAGGGAGAGGGAGAGAGAAGGGAGGGGAGAGAGAGAGAGAAGGAGTGGAGAGAGAGAGAGAAGGGAGAGGAGAGCGAAGGAAAGGGGAGGGGAAAGGAAAGGGAGAGAATGGAAAGATAGGAAAAGGGAGAGAGCATGGAAAGGAGAGAGAAGTAAGAGGGAGAGAGAAGGAAGAGGGAGAGAGAAGGTATAGGGAGAGAGAAGGGAGAGGGAGATAGGAAGGGGGTGACAAGGGAGAGAGGAGGGAGAGAGAAGGAGAGGGAGAGAGAAGGAAAAGGGAGGGAAAGGAAAAGGGAGGGAAAAGGAAAAGGGAGAGAGAATGGAAAGGGAGAGAGAAGGAAGATGGAGAGAGAAGGAAGATGGAGAGAGAAGGAAGATGGGGAGAGAAGGAAGAGGGAGAGGAAGGAAGAGGGAGAGAGAATGGAGAGACAAGGGAGAGGTAGAAACAAGGAGAGGAGCGACAAGGGAAGGAGAGAGAAGAAGAGGGAGAGAGAGAAGGGATAGGGAGAGAGAGAAGGGATAGGGAGAGAGAGAAGGGATAGGGAGAGAGAGAAGGTAGATGTAGAGAGAAGGAGATGGAGAAAGAAGGAAGATGAGAAGGAGAGAGAGAGAAGGGAGAGAGAGAGAGTGATGAGGGAGTGACAAGAAAAGGGATTGAGAAGGGAGAGGGAGAGAGAAGGTAGAGGAGAGAGGAGAGAGAGAAGGGAGAGAGAGAAGGAGAGGGAGAGGGAAGGAAGAGGAGAGAGAAGGAAGGGAGAGAGAAGGAAGAGGGAGAGAGAAGGAAGAGGAGAGAGAATGGAGAGACAAGGGAGAGGTAGAAACAAGGAGAGGGAGCAACAAGGGATAGGGAGAGAGAAGGAAGAGGGAGAGAGAAGGAAGAGGGAGAGAGAGAAGGAAGAGGGAGAGAGAGAAGGAAGAGGGAGAGAGAGAAGGATACGGAGAGAGAGAAGGTAGATATAGAGAGAAGGGAGATGGAGAAGAGAAGATGGAGAAGGGAGAGAGAGAGAGAGAGAGAGAGAGAGAGATGAGGAGTGACAAGGAAAATGGAGAGAGAAGGGAGAGTGAGAGAGAAGGGAGAGGGAGAGAGGAGAGAGAAGGGAGAGAGAGAAGAGAGAGGGAGAGACAGAGAGAAGGAGAGGGTGAGAGAGAAAGGAATGGTTGAGAGAGAGAAGGGAGGGAGAGGGAATGACGAGGGAGTTATAAGGGAGAGGGAGAGAGAAGGGAGGGGGAGAGAGAAAGGGAGTGGAGAGAGAGAGAAGGGAGAGGGAGAGCGAAGGAAAGGGTAGGGGAAAGGAAAGGGAGAGAATGGAGAGATAAGGAAAAAGGAGATAGCATGGAAAGGGAGAGAGACGAAGAGGGAGAGAGAAGGAAGAGGGAGAGAGAAGGATAGGGAGAGAGAAGGGAGAAGGGAGAGAAAGCAGAGGGATAGAGAAGGGAGTGAGAAAAGGGAGAGAGAAAGAAAAGGGAGAGAGAAGGGAAAAGGAGGGAGAAGGAAAAGGGAGAGAGAAGGAAAAGGGAGAGAGAAGGAAAGGAGAGGAAGGAAAAGGGAGAGAGAATGGAGAGACAAGGGAGAGGAGAGACAAGGAAAGGGAGAGAGAAGGGATAGGGAGAGAGAAGGGAGAGGGAGAGAGGAGGGGGTGACAAGGAGAGAGGAGGAGAGAGAAGGAGAGGGAGAGAGAAGGAAAAGGGAGCGGAAGGAAAAGGGAGAGAGAATGGAAAGGGAGAGAGAAGGAAGATGGAGAGAGAAGGAAGATGAGAGAGAAGGAAGATGGAGAGAGAAGGAAGAGGGAGAGAGAATGGAGAGACAAGGGAGAGGTAGAAACAAGGCAGAGGGAGCGACAAGGGATAGGAGAGAGAAGGAAGAGGGAGAGAGAAAGGGATAGGGAGAGAGTGAAGGATACGGAGAGAGAGAAGGGATACGGAGAGAGAGAAGGGATACGAGAGAGAGAGAAGGTAGATGTAGAGAGAAGGGAGATGGAGAATGAGAGATGGAGAGGGAGAGTGGTGAGGGAGAGAGAGAGGTAGAGGGAATGACGAGGGAGTTATAAGGGAGAGGAGAGAGAAGGAGGGGGGAGAGAGAGAGAGAAGGGAGTGGAGAGAGAGAGAAGGAGAGGAGAGCGAAGAAAGGGAGGGGAAGGAAAAGGAGAGAATGGAGAGATAAGGAAAAGGGAGAGAGCATGGAGAGGGAGAGAGAAGGGAGAGGGAGAGAGGAGAGAGAGAAGGAGAGAGAGAGAAGGGAGAGGGAGTGACAGAGAGAAGAAGAGGTGAGAGAGAAGGAAAGGG